>NC_136809.1:46627349-46642349 GCF_951216825.1 Electrona antarctica
ATACAATTTAATCTACAGGCTGCAGTGGAAACCTCCCTCCATTCATTCACAGGTGAATAGTGGAACAACATTTGCTGCTACTCCACAGATAAGCTGTCCCCGGGGGTGGACAAAGAGAGAAGAGCCTAAATCAATTTATCTCTGATATCCACTTTGTGCGCCCTACCCTGTCAGCGTACGAGGCTCAAATCAAATCCAAAACGTGTATTAGAAAAAGGCCAATTTAATTTACAAAAAAAAACACATCATTAACTTTAGGTAACCTCCCAGTGAGATTCATGACGGAATTGTCACTCAGTTTTGATTGATTTATAATATCAAAATATAGACAAAAAGTAAAAAGACATTCCATAAATTTAAATCCAAAACGTTTAAGAAGTCAAGAAAAATTACGATCTGCGCTGTTCGCTTGTAGATTGGCCATTTCCATGAGATTGGCCCCCAAGGAGACATAACATTTCTCTTTTGGGTCTAGAGCTAAAACGTTTGGGAACCCCTGCTTTAAGTCACTCACTGAGTTGCCGTACATTTGAGCGTGTTGAAGGCAAGCTGGTAGGCCTGTTTCTCTGCAACCTTACATTTGAGCGTGTTGAAGGCGAGCTGGTAGGCCTGTTTCTCTGCAACCTTACATTTGAGCGTGTTGAAGGGGAGCTGGTAGGCCTGTTTCTCTGCAATCTTACATTTGAGCGTGTTGAAGGGGAGCTGGTAGGCCTGTTTCTCTGCAACCTTACATTTGAGCGTGTTGAAGGCGAGCTGGTAGGCCTGTTTCTCTGCAATCTTACATTTGAGTGTGTTGAAGGGGAGCTGGTAGGCCTGTTTCTCTGCAACCTTACATTTGAGCGTGTTGAAGGCGAGCTGGTAGGCCTGTTTCTCTGCAACCTTACATTTGAGCGTGTTGAAGGCGAGCTGGTAGGCCTGTTTCTCTGCAACCTTACATTTGAGCGTGTTGAAGGCGAGCTGGTAGGCCTGTTTCTCTGTAATCTTGTCTGGGCTCTCTGGTATCTCTGGGGCCGTGTCTGGCTTCTTCCCATACGGCAGCAGCTGTTGGGTGATTGGCTGGTCCACACGCAGCTTCTGGAAAATGGCTGCCGCCTGCATGTAAGCTTGATCTGATAGGTCACAGGAGACTACAGGCTCTGAGAGAGGAAGAGGAGAAGGGGTGGAAGAGAGGATAGAAGGACACGTGGGAGGAGTGGATGTGTGACAGAGCGGAGTAGGAGTGGAGAGAGTTGAAGCGGAGGGGTGTTGGGGGAAAGAAGCCCCTTCTTTGGGCAGAAGGAAGAAAGGAGAGAGGATGAGAGGGGGACAGAATACACAGGGTGAACAGGACAGGAGAGAGAAGAAGAGGGAAGATGAGCCAAATAAATAAACGGGGGAGAGGAGGGAAGGGAATAGTATGGAGGAAGGTAGAGTGGGGAGGAAATGAGGAAAGGGATTATGGGTACAGTGCATTCATTGCCTGAAAGCTAATACTCTTCATCAATACTGTATGGTGCTCTCTGTGTATACCTATAGGCAATAACTTAGGTTTGACATAAATATTATTGCACAAACCTGTATACTGCACTGAGCGTAGAGTAAGGGGGAGATTTTCGTTGTCGCAAAATCACTTGCTCAGGGTGGGATCTCTGCTCTACATGTAAAGTGTCTTGAGACAACTTGTTGTGATTTGACACTTTAATAAATACTGCAGGTACCGATGAAGAGCCTTGAAAGTGAAATGATTCTTATTTTGTTTTACCAATTTAACACCATTTGTAGGTGTGAATAGTTAGGATTGAATTGCCATAATGTAACACAAAGATTTCGCAACTTACCTGGAGAAGGATGTGGATGAGGAGGATGAGGAAGATGGTGGGAGGGCTCTTCATCGGTAGAAGAGGTGGGTGAAGGAGTGGGGGAGTCCGCAGGGGTTGTGGTGGTGGGCTCAGAGTCTTCTGGGTCTCTCTGGAGGAGTCCATGCTGGTCTAGGCTGGAGACAAGGAGCTGCTCTTTTGTAGACCTGTTACTCACATCCATGGTGGAGGCAGCTCCCTGTCAAGAGAGAGTATGCTGTGTATACCGTATGTACCTGTACATACATGCATGCTAACAAGAACGAGTAATATAAAGTTCTTACCTATACGATGACTTCAAATCTGTCAAATCACACAGAAACTTGCACATCTGTGTTGCACTCAGCTCTTCCGTGTCTTCTGTCTCTCCGCAAATCCTACCACATCTCCGACCCGAACCGAAAGAAGGCTACGTTTGCTTACAGAGCTGAACTGGAGCCCTGTTGCCAAATGTAAATAAGACGCATGGCGTTCGTCAGTCAGTCACGGTCGAAACGTGATCCGCTGCTTTGAGATCCTCCCGGACGGTGTCCTTCCATGCAAGACGGTGTTTTGGCTGTAATGCGCCATGGGTTATTGGCTTGTGTTCCTCCCGGTGCAATTAGGCGAGGCCAGTCAGATCCGTCAGCATGAATAAATGATGAGCTCCCGTCCGACCCCGGGCCAAAGGTCCGGCTCGCTCTCGCTGACCTACTTCACGCACCTCGGTGCAGTGGATGGGGATCTGCCGTGCAGCGCACACACACACGCACGCACGCACGCACGCAAGCACGCACGCACGCACGCACGCACGCACGCACGCACGCACACACACACACACACACACAATGTATGCACCCGTGCAGGGTCTGTTTAGGTAGTGCGCAACAGTTTGTGAGCACAAAACGTTGTTTTGATTGTTCTCAATCACTTGGATGCCTTTCTTGAAACTCTTAACCTAATTGGTTTGAAATTCTAAACCTAACAGTGCCTCAAAATGGCACGTACCATTAAAGCAACGTACCATCTCACTTCTCTTTGTGTTCTCAACAGGATGCCAAACACTACATTCAAGTGGAAACTGGCCAAGAGGCAGAAATACAATTACATTTACACATCATTGATACATTGTACATGACATTACAAAACTGACAATACTACATCCATGATACACCTCAAAGTACCTAAAAAATACAATACTACAAAGTGATACACTTTTAGTGACAGAAGGGGGCAAAGTTCTACATAGAGTAGATACACAATATGTACAGAAATACGAATATGTAGGCCTACACAGAGTAGAACTTGGCTTTATTGTTTGTCCCCATGAGGGGCGATTGGTTGCGCACGCTTGAAACAAATGAAGTAAAACGATGATACTACTATAGACAAGCGGACAAAATGAGAGCTTTTAGATCGGCTATTTTCAAATGGTCGAATAGGGTTGAAGTGGTTAATGTAGCCTATGTTTTGTAATAATAATCAAAGTAACTAGTAACTAGTTAAAGTTAAAGTAGTAAAAGTACAATATTTGGATCCGAGATGTAGTGAATGTAGACGTAAAAGTATTGTAAATAAGTACAGTATTTCAGTAAATGTACTTAGTTACTTCCCACCACGGTTGTCCCATATACCCATATGTCATATTGTCATATTCGCGCAGTGAAAGGTTTTGGTGGAATTGCCGCTTATCAGTCCCTATAGCGGGTTGTGAGATGTCCTTGAGATTAACTCACGGCAATGAATATCAAACGGCAGTAATTCAATTACTTTAAACGTCTCTCTCTCTCAGCTCTCTCTCTCTCTCTCTCTCTCTCTCTCCTGCTCTCCTTCCAAGGAAGAGATACCATAATAACGGACCACTTCAGAACACCAGTTCCTGAAGAATGAGCTACAGCAGCTTAGTGTAAGCTACCTGCACTATGTGGAACTGTTTAAAATTGCATAGGAGACTTTTAACCTTTTGTCCTCCAGAGTCCTCTATACATATGAACAGCCCGGCTCAGCTGTCTTGACGATATATACAGTACACACGGTTCAGAGATACAGTAGGTGTTTAGCTTTTAGATCCGATGTCAACTATACCAAGCATGACGTCATTTAAAGTTCTATTCTAAAAGTAATATAATTGCAGCATATTGAGTTTCACACTGCATGTCAAGTGTATCCAACAGCACGCTGCCACACGTGAACTAGCTCCCCGATATCGTGCGTTGGTCTCGCTGTATCGGATCAAAAGTGGAGTGTATGACCAGACAGTGGCCTTGTGGTTAGAGTGTCCGCCCTGAAACTGGGAGGTCTGGGGTTCGGCAGGGTCATACCAAAGACTGTAAAAATGGGACCCAATGCCTCCCTGCTTGGCACTCAGCATCACTGGGTTGGATTGGGGGTTAAATCAACTAATGATAATGATTCCCGAGCGCGGCGCACGCTGCGGCTCACCGCTCCAAGAGATGGGTCAAATGCGGAGAACAAATTTGACTGCGGTAACGTGTGTGACTAATCGTACGACTTTGACTTTGACTTTGTATACCGGCCTGCCTCTCCTCCATGGGAGGATGTCATGGCAACAATGGGATAATCACAATGTATACAGCAGCTGAATGTTTTTGTTTGTTCCCTTTTCTTCCATTTTATAGTACTAGAGCGGTGCCCGTTGGGCACTGGCCTACCTGGAACGATGCAAGTTGGGCATGCACGCCCCATCCAGTTATTATGTCCGTGTCGCTTTTATGTTCATATATGGAGTTCTTTGTCAGGCATGCCCAAATACGGAGTCTATGCAGATGTCAGAACATCATTGTGATGTCAGAACTGATAGGGGTGATCAGCTCCAGAGCCCGGGCAGAGGCTTTTGTGCTGGTTCTGGATAACCGGCTATCCGACGGACTCGACACCGGGCACTGCACCCCCTGTGGGGGTGTGGAACGCGTGTGTCGAATTTGAAGTCGGTGGGGCGAACGGTTCTCGAGTTACGTGGATTACATTACTTGATAGATAGGCAATTACTTTCCCCTTTTTCTCTCAATTTAGTCATTGTGCCGATTCCTGAATTTGTGTCGTCGTCACAACTTTTGAACCACCTGCTGGTTCACCTGCCAGTGAATGGGAGAACACCCTACTATACGCCCTGCAGTACATTTACTTTAAGTACTGTACTTAAGTACAATTTTGAGGTATTTGTACTTTACTTGAGTATTTCCACTCTACAATACTTTTACTTCTACTCCACTACATCTAAGAGGGAAATATTGTACTTTTACTGTTTTACATTTATTTGGAAACTTTAGTTACTACTACTGTACTGTAGTTACTTATGTAGATTTGGATTAGATTTAGATTTTAACATTAGGCCTACAAAAATACATTAACCACTTCAGCCCTATATACTGTACTGTACATTTCGTCCATTTGAAAATAGCCGATCTACAAGCTCACAATGCGTTGCATGCATAATGCATTGTGAGCTTGTACATCTGCTTTCAAAAGATTGTTATACATTTGAAAACTTTAAATAGGACATTCTGCACAATGAGTACTTTTATTTTTGGTACTTTAAGTACATTTTGATGCCAATACTTTTGTACCTTTACTTCAAGTACATTCCGATCTTTTACTTGTAACGGAGTAGTTCTACATTGCAGTATTGATGCTTTCATATTTGAGCACTTTTTCCACCTGCCCTCCAAATGGCAGGTGCCCTGCCTGACCTGTAGGAAGGAATAGCGGAGAACTCGCCGGAGAAGTGGAGAGAAACAAGTTTCAATGTCTTCATCATTATGCTAACATGCTGTCTTCATCAGTATAGTATGTCAAACCCACAGATGTTATACCGGTAGTTCATTTACAAAGTGATCAAATTATTTAGTGCTATGAAATGGTCAGCTAGATAATGATAAAAAGGTGAGCATGTGAATACCAACGATAGTACCAATAATATTTATTTTGTTTACTAATGGATTACATTGTTTCGGTACTTTTGTGTTTAAACTTTAGCATTCCTCTAGTGTAAACTCTAAACAACTATCCTCTCTGGCTCTCAATTCAATGCAATTTAAATAAAGGTGAAGTAAAACTAAAATGCACTAAACCGCGGCGAGTCGGAAAACCGGCGATTTCTCCGGTTACCGTAGGGTAGGGGGAACTGGTGCAGCGACATAACTATGCCCTCCCTGTCTGGCTTCCCTCCCACGGACGATTGTGCTTGTAATGGAGCACGGAGGATTGAACCTTTAGCAGGCGAGCACCCTGAATACAGATGCATCTTAATTAAATTGTACTATGGATTTCTTTTCTCTTTTTTCCCCCCCTTTTTTCTCTTTTATGTTCAAAGGTGTGACAAAAATGCACACACCTACCCACCCAACTCATTGCAGCAGGACCAAAGAATGACCTGAGAGAATAGCCTTTGCCACGCCCACTGCTCATTTTGGAATGGAGACTTGATGGGTTAAAGGCCTTTGATGGTTGGACAGCAGGATGCGTCCAGAAGGGACTGAGAGAATGAATGGCAGTGATAGATAGCTTGTGAGAGGCATTTTAAACGTTTAGAGAGGGATTGAGACAGAGAAGATTTTTTTTAATCGTTTTTTTTATACATTTGAGCTGATTTGTGATGTTTATGCCAAAGTGTACTGCTGTCATTATTTGTTCATGTAGGACTATGCAGGTGCACCAAAGCAGACTGGAACAATACTGCCCCCTACCGGTTACAGCGCAACAATGATTAGTGGCTATGAATAAAACAAACCTACCCTTATGACAGGTCCATGTATAAAGGCCCCATAGGGCTAATAAAAGAACACCATAAAATAGTGCCATGTGGATTTTAATTTTTTACACTTAACAGAACAACGTTGTATGCATATTTTAGTGATATTACAAATCTCTGCTGTCGGGCGGAACTCCAAAATGTTTTTCAATTTTTCAAGAAATAAGTATATAATGACAAAGATATACTGACTGACGGACATATAATCATGCTATATTGCATTATAACCGTGATATTTTAAAGTGACAACTCAGTGGAAACACTCCAAACTGGTTCAATATTAGGCTGGAAAAAAGAACCGAACTGGTTCAACCCCAGGGGAAAAGCTGCCAGGAAGGAAGGAATTAAAGGGCCACACTCATAGAATATGTTTTTTCCGTCTTTTAATAAAACATTCAAGCAAAGACAGTCCTTTGGGCCTTGGGCCATTACCAGTGTTATGAATGTTTTATTAAAATATGGAAAACATGTGTGCAGACCCTTAAATGAATTCCTTTTTTGATGGCATAATACCGCCTCAATGTCTGTCTGCTTTACCACCACCAGGTGGAGACATTCATCAAAAAGCAGTGATGGAAAGTGCCAAAAGTAAAAGTACAAATTATGCAGAATGTCCCATTTGAAGTTTTCAAATATTTATTTTTTTTAAATAGCAGATCTACAAGCTCACAATGGATCACATTGTGACACATTGTGAGCTTGTAGATCGGCTATTTTCAAATGGCCGAAATGATAGGGCTGAAGTGGTTAATGTATGTTTTGTAATAATAATCAAAATCTTAGTAACTACAATGGTTTTCAAATACATGTAGTGAAGTAAAAGTACAATCTTTGGAGATCTTTCGAGATGTAGTGGAGTAGAAGTAAAAGTATTGGAAATTGGAAATACTCAAGTAAAGTACAAATACCCCAAAATTGTACTTACGTACAGTACAGGCCCTGTAGCTCAAACACAACCATCCATCCATCCATCTTCATCCGCTTATCGGGTCGGGTCGCGAGGGCAACAGCTCCACCAGAGAGCTCCAGACTTCCCTCTACAGAGCAACATTAGTGAATTCCTCCTGAGGGATCCCGAGACGTTCCAAGGCCAGTGAGTCGATGTGTTTCCTCCAACTGCGCCTTGGTCTGCCCCGGGGTCTCCTCCTCAAACACAACCACGTTGTTGTCTGTGTTGGGTTTTCGATAGGTGGTCGTTAGCCCTAGAGCAGTCGTCGTGGAATCCTAAGCTTCCAGGTTCGATTCCTGGCTCCTCCTGCCAAAAGTGTCCTTGAGCAAGATACCTAACTCAGTGGTTCTCAAAGTGGGGTCCGGGACCCCCAGTGGTCCTTGAGGGAGTTCTAGGGGGTCCCCAGCTATGATGGATAGTTAGGAACCATATGGACCCATGGATCTGTAACTCTGAGAGTGTAGAAATGGAACTGGAAATGGTCCATTTGGTTCTATTTGTACACTCCCAGAGTTAAATTAACATCGATTTTACAATATAAATTGGGGTCCCAGAGACAGAAATGCCATTAAATGGGGGTCCATAGCCTAATGCATGTCCTTGGAATTAAAATGGTTGATGGGGGTCCCTGGCATATCTTTTCAAATGCGGGTCCACGGACTAATTAGTGTCAATTTGGGGGTCCTTGACATGGAAAGGTTTGAGAACCACTGCCCTAACTGCTCCCGATGAGAAAGTCGGTGCCTTGCATGGTTTCCTCCGCCCATCGGTGTGTTTGAATGGGTGAATGTGAAGTGCATTGTAATGTAAAGCGTTTTGGGGGAAATGAAAGCGCTACAGTATATTAATGCAGTCCGTTTACCATTTAAAACGGACCTGAGTTCATGACCTGAGCCGATTTACAAGCTGACAACGTGTTGTAAAGTAGCCTACGCTGTTGTTGTGAGCATGTATAGATCAGCTATTTCTGCCATATATGTTTCCCCCTGAGTGGGAGGGCGCTAGGGTTCAAGTCGTTAAGAAAGGTGTGTTATCTAGTCAGTCATGGTTGTTGTAAATGTTTATTGTTCAGTTCACCTACTAAACAACACAACAGTATACTTAGGATGATGAAGCTGAGCTGAGCTGAGCTGAAGTGAGTGGAAAGAGGTTCTGTCATTGTGTAGAAAACTGTGGCAACCATTTGGGATCAAATGGGCCTCACTTCTCCACGGGTGAGAGTACAGCTGGCTGGAGAGATTATCCAGTCCAACACGCGTCATCGATGTTGGTGCACAACAGGACTCCTGTGTGTGTGTGTGTGTGTGTGTGTGTGTGTGTGTGTGTGTGTGTGTGTGTGTGTGTGTGTGTGTGTGTGTGTGTGTGTGTGTGTGTGTGTGTGTGTGTGTGTGTGTGTGTGTGTGTGTGTGTGTGTGTGTGTGTGTGTGTGTGTGTGTGTGTGTGCACGTGTGTGTGTGCGTGCCACAGCGACTGTATTCAATAATCGGCCCGGTTGGAGACGGTGGGTCGTGCAGCCGTAAGCCGACCTGGAATTTTCTCAATAAACGTCTAATCTTTACTAGAAGCTGTACAGCAAGATGGAGTCTGCCTCTCTCTCTCTCTCTCTCTCTCGCTCGCTCCTACTCCCACCCTCCCACTTTCTAATGCTTTCCACTGTTTCCCAAACAGTGGGTCACAGACACATTTTTATGAGTCACGACTTGAGTAAAAATCCCATTTGCCCAAATATTTATATATAAAAAAAAAAACCCATCAACTGTCGAATAGCCTCACAATGTTTTATTTGTAAACTTTTAATGCTGCACAATCACAATTTGGGATTGTGAGTGTGTACATATCTGGGAGTCATGTCCCTGTGTCACTGCTTGAGGGGTACCTGTGTGTGTGTGTGTGTGTGTGTGTGTGTGTGTGTGTGTGTGTGTGTGTGTGTGTGTGTGTGTGTGTGTGTGTGTGTGTGTGTGTGTGTGTGTGTGTGTGTGTGTGTGTGTGTGTGTGTGTGTGCGCGTGTGTGTGCACGTGCGTGCATGCGTGCGCGCGTGTGCGTGTGCACCTGCGTTTACCTCTGCATGTGTGCTGCGTCTCATCCAGCCCATCCAAGGCCACATCTCTTTCTTTCTCTCTCCGTGCGCAACACAGTTAAATATCTCCTATACTACTATATTCTTACAAGGAGAGGAATGCTGCTTTTGTTATGGTTTATTATACAGTATACTGTACAGGTATGTCCAAGGTCAGACCTGCGTGAGGAACATTGTTACCACTTAGAGCCACTAGACCGGTGCCCAGCTGTAGCACACCGAGTCGGTAACGATGGAAGTTGGAGATCCATGCCCCACCCGGCTATGCAATACCCGTTGTACCCGTTGTCAGAGTACCCGTTCCACCCAACTGTCTGTGTCCCTTTTATGCCCATATATGGACATTTCTGTATCTGTCTCTCTGTGTCCCTTTAGTTCTGTGTCAGGCATGCCCAAATATGAAGTGTTAAGGGCGAAGGGTTAAGGGGTGGCGCAAGATATATCTTAATGTTTAATGATGGTGTTTAATTTTGCCGAGCAAGATAAAATATTATATGCACAATTGTATTGCATTCTATAATAAATATTGGTTAAATATATTTGAGTTATCTGACTCATCCTAATCCAACCACATTTGAATTAATATTCTTGAGGGGATGGTGAAAGCAAATTTTGAAAAAATGACTTAACTTGGTGGCCCGACATAACTGTAACCCTAACCTCAAAACCCTTATCGCTAACATTAAAAATCCTTGCAGACTAGATGCGTTATTCAGAAAAAAAACTGTGTGTTTATGCTGCTAAACCCCTCCCTAACCCCTAAATTCCTTATCCCAATTCCAACCTGAATCTTTGACTAATTGCAACCCTAAGTCTAATTATTATTAACCATAAACATTTCCATTTCTTTCAAGGGGACCAGAAAAATGTTCCCATGAAGTCACGTTTGACTGGTTGTGTGATGGTCTCCTCCACTATCAACAGTTAAAACTTTGACTGGTTGTGTGATGGTCTCCTCCACTATCAACAGTTAAAACTTTGACCGGTTGTGTGATGGTCTCCTCCACTATCAACAGTTAAAACTTTGACCGGTTGTGTGATGGTCTCCTCCACTATCAACAGTTAAAACTATGACTGGTTGTGTGATGGTCTCCTCCACTATCAACAGTTCAAACTATGACTGGTTGTGTGATCGTCTCCTCCACTATCAACAGTTAAAACTATGACTGGTTGTGTGATCGTCTCCTCCACTATCAACAGTTAAAACTTTGACTGGTTGTGTGATCGTCTCCTCCACTATCAACAGTTAAAACTTTGACTGGTTGTGTGATGGTCTCCTCCACTATCAACAGTTAAAACTTTGACCGGTTGTGTGATGGTCTCCTCCACTATCAACAGTTAAAACTTTGACCGGTTGTGTGATGGTCTCCTCCACTATCAACAGTTAAAACTTTGACCGGTTGTGTGATCGTCTCCTCCACTATCAACAGTTTGACTGGTTGTGTGATCGTCTCCTCCACTATCAACCGTTAAAACTTGACCGGTTGTATGATCGTCTCCTCCACTATCAACAGTTAAAACTATGACCGGTTGTGTGATCGTCTCCTCCACTATCAACAGTTAAAACTTTGACTGGTTGTGTGATCGTCTCCTCCACTATCAACAGTTAAAACTTTGACTGGTTGTGTGATGGTCTCCTCCACTATCAACAGTTAAAACTTTGACCGGTTGTGTGATGGTCTCCTCCACTATCAACAGTTAAAACTTTGACCGGTTGTGTGATGGTCTCCTCCACTATCAACAGTTAAAACTTTGACCGGTTGTGTGATCGTCTCCTCCACTATCAACAGTTTGACTGGTTGTGTGATCGTCTCCTCCACTATCAACAGTTAAAACTTTGACTGGTTGTGTGATCGTCTCCTCCACTATCAACAGTTAAAACTTGACTGGTTGTGTGATCGTCTCCTCCACTATCAACCGTTAAAACTTGACTGGTTGTGTGATCGTCTCCTCCACTATCAACAGTTTGACTGGTTGTGTGATCGTCTCCTCCACTATCAACCGTTAAAACTTGACCGGTTGTATGATCGTCTCCTCCACTATCAACAGTTAAAACTATGACCGGTTGTGTGATCGTCTCCTCCACTATCAACAGTTAAAACTTGACTGGTTGTGTGATCGTCTCCTCCACTATCAACAGTTTGACTGGTTGTGTGATCGTCTCCTCCACTATCAACCGTTAAAACTTGACCGGTTGTATGATCGTCTCCTCCACTATCAACAGTTAAAACTTGACTGGTTGTGTGATCGTCTCCTCCACTATCAACAGTTTGACTGGTTGTGTGATGGTCTCCTCCACTATCAACAGTTTGACTGGTTGTGTGATGGTCTCCTCCACTATCAACAGTTAAAACTTGAAACATGAATAAATGAGTTCAGCAGCAGATATAATGGTAACGGGATCCGTCGTAACACATTCTTCCTTCCTTTCTCCTCTTTCTTTGCTCTACGCGATGGTTTGATTGAGTCCACTTGTTGTAAGTGAATGGATCCGCCGGCCCGCCTCTTTGTACGTGTCTTTTGTCAGGCATTTGGAGTATCAGTGGAGGGTTTTTTCTGGGAATCTGTGCTCTGTGTGTCTCAGGTCTCCCGGTCTATTGTACGGGGAACCAGGGCAGGGCCCAGGCTGCTTATTGTGTGGAGAAGACACGCTTTTGTTTACTCCCGTGAAAAGACAAGGCTGTTCATGTGTGTGACTGAGTGCACATATACGTCTGCACGCTTCTGTGTGTGTGTGTGTGTGTGTGTGTGTGTGTGTGTGTGTGTGTGTGTGTGTGTGTGTGTGTGTGTGTGTGTGTGTGTGTGTGTGTGTGTGTGTGTGTGTGTGTGTGTGTGTGTGTGTGTGTGTGTGTGTGTGTGTGTGTGTGTGTGTGTGTGTGTGTGTAATTCATTTATACTTCATCGCACAACAACATTGTCACTTGTCGGAAACAACTTATTTGTATAGTCGACCGGAATCACCCAGGGGTCTAATAGTGTTCTGTGCGTTTCTTCGCTGAAAATAGGAGATCTACAAGCTTGCAGGGCGGCCATGGCTCAGGGGTAGAGTGGCCGGATCGCAACTGTGAGGTTCGAACTGGGAACCTTACAGTTCCCCTTTCCGGTCACTCTACCCCTGAGCCACTGCCAGCACCAACCCCTGGTTGAGTATCCAGCTGCACAGGCTTGTGTTCAGACCCAGACTCCTTAGCTTGGTGTCTAGTATGGGGATATTACGGTATTGAACGCTGAGCTGTAGTCTATAAACAACATTCTCACATATGACATTTCTCTCTCCAGGTGAGAGAGGGTGGTGTGCTGTTGCAATGGCGTCATCTGTGGATCTGTTTTGGCAAATTGTAGGGGGTTGAGTGTGGGTGGAAAGTTGTTGTCGATCATCTCTGTTTCTCAAAACATTTGCTCACTATGGGCCAGATTCACAAAGGAAATTTACGACCAGGTGTAAATGAAGTGCGTAATGAGAGCGTATTAATCCGTCCGATCAGTCTCACGTGTCATTCACCAAAGGTTGCGTAATGGCTTCATTTGTGCGGATGGCGGCTGGAGCTCATTTCGCCTCTTTCCCAAGCGAATCGCCTGGTGTCGCCTGGTATAATTGAACATCCACGCCCATTTCACGCCATATAAGGCAACAGGAACTATCTTTCCTTGGGTGAAAAACGTCATCACGTTCCTGCAAAATGCACAGATCTCCTCATCTCCCGTGAACGCGGTGGTCCGCGATGCACCGCACTGCATGAACTGGTAGATCAGCTTATTTTGACAGGCGAGTCTCTCGCAATGTCAACTGACTGAACGTTAAAAAAGTATAGGCTACTCTCATAACGCAACTCTAGTTAATGTATTGATTTAATAATTCAAGCTCAGGACCAAGGCTACTTGGCAATTGTATTATAAAAGCCCTTTCTATTGAACAATTGCACACAGGCCTGGGGAATTAATTTGTTCTGGACACGTAGCTATTTCAACCATACTATATCCTTCCTCGTCAGAGGTATTAAAGTTGGATATACTATGAATGGTTAATAATTCATTTGATGATGTCGGCAATAATATTAAAATAATTCACGGGACATTTGCCGTTAGTTGGCACTTGGCATAATGGAAGTTTGGTGCTGAGGCATGTCGTTCATGATGAGATCAATGCCTACAGCTACAGTTGCCTATTATAATTAATGAATAATAGCCTACAGGTACCATACCACGAAATAATTCTGTGCATGCTCAGCGAGACAGCCGGCAGCGCAGCGACATTATAAAGCATGCATAGTCTTACCTTTGGAGGAGAGCGCTGGAGAGGGGAGCTGGCTTCAAACTTTGACTGGCCGACTTGCAAAATGCAAACACGCTGATGCCATTCAATAATGCGGACTTCTATTTTTTATATAATTCGCTCTAGTGACTGTCAGTCTGCTGTCTGTCTGTCAGACCGTCATGTTTGTGAACCATAGATTGCATGCATATAGGCATACAAGCGCATACAAGCGACTATATATATAGGCTATCATTTTATTATTATGTGCTGACCAATGTTGGGGACATAGACTACATATTTTATTTGAGGTTTGGGGACTATTAATTGATTCAGCATGAAGACTAAAGCATTCTAAATAAATATACGCATGCCTTCATCACTGGTACGGCACCCTCCGAGCTGACTTGGAAATGAGCGGATTTTACGACCAACGTCCGCCAGTTGAAATGATGAATTCCACACGTAACGCGGGAATGCTCGTAAATGTCCGTATACGCTCACGATATGAGCGTAAGCGGCGTTGTGAATCTGGCCCTATGGGTGTAAGTGCGATAGGCCTCCAGTCATTTAATCCACTTACTTTGCCCTTTTTTGGCACCGGAACAATGGCTGCTGTTTGGAAGCATGCTGGGACTTTGCATACAGTAACCACTTCTATTTGGGCCATTTGAAAATAGCAGGTCTAGAAGCTCACAATGCCTCACATTTTTCATGTAAAATGAGCCACCTGATCAGCGACGATGGGCCACATTGCTTTTTAGCCTATTAGCTCCTTGCTCTTTAAAGTTTAACAGCCAATAGATGCACATGATTCTTGCCACAGTTGTACTTGACATAAAACAGCTTTGATTGGTCTATGGTTGTTATGGTGGGAGATGCAATGCATCACATCTGATATGGTGCAATCACATCAGTCATATATGACTGCTCAGGGCAAATGCCAGGTGAAAGCAATTTTAAAGGCGTTCAGCTAAAATGAGCCACTCTATCATCTACAATGCAAAAGCAAAACAGAGTCATTTCTGATAAAATAATGTCACCAGGCCTACATTTTATTAATAATACAATGAATAGCATGCATCATACAGTGTAGAATTACATTTAATGATAAAACAATGAACATTAACATAAGC
>NC_136809.1:46649849-46654849 GCF_951216825.1 Electrona antarctica
TTAATATATTTTTCTTTCCAAAGTGTAAGCGTATTTTTTTTTTAAATTGGAAATGTATGGACATTTTTCAACATGGAAACGATTGACGATTATGCAAAGATATTTGCGATTATCTCAAATAATTGCGATTAGGCCCAGAAGGTTAGCTCAACCGTCTTGGGCACCTAGGCTGCTGAGCCAGCCTGACGGCGTGCCGCAGGTTCCACTCCCGATCCCGACGGCCTTTGCCGTGTGTCTTCCCCCCCATCTCTCTCCCCATTTCCTGCAGATTACTTTCAACCTATCAATAAAGGCAGAAAAGGCCCCATAAATATCTTAACAGCTTGAGTGCCACGGGCGTATAGTCGAGTTAAGCCTACCTTTGTCCGGGGTGCCTCAGACGTATGGCCGAGTTTTGTTTAATCTTCATTAATCCATGAATAAAATGTAAAAAAAGCATTTTCTTTAGCTTCTTTTTAGCTAACGAACAATCACGACCACGTAAAAACGGCCAAAATCCCCGGGTGCACGCGCGTGCACGCACGTACGCACGCCGCCTTTTTTGCATTATGGCTCATAATCTTCTCAAAATGCGACATCCGGGGTTTGATTAGAGCTTAATTTGACTTAGTTATGACAAAAAATGCAATCGCACGATCAATCTGACTCCAGATCAGTGCTGTGAAATGGCCGACTTCTACTTCCGATTCAAACGGAAACAACAAGAGCTCGTGTGTCTTTGACTTTTTCTTTAATTTGTCTGGCTACCCAGCACCTATACCGCCCCTAGAGGCACCTGGCCATCAAGCAGTTAAAAAAATATATAATAATAACTGCGATTAGGTGATTATGTAATAATCGTGACAGGCCTAGTGTTCCCTTCACGTGCTCGTCAGAGCTGTAAGGATGGAGACATGTCGTGCATGTTGTACGGCAGCCAAACCGCCGAGGGATTATGGCTTGTGGGGATTCAGCATGTTTTCAGAATGATTCCAACTCATTCGTATCACGCTCTGCTTACCCTAGTAGTATACACAAACAGTAGCAAAGGATTTGATATGTCATCCGTATATCATCACTCGGTCGCCGTTTGTTTTGTTTACCACCACGCTGTCTCCAAGCTTTCTCACACAGTAAACGGACCTGTACGGGTCCACTTGGGTCAGTGTTTTCCTCCCAGAGTGATTTATTTATTTCATTCTGAGGATTTGCACTCTGGATCCCATATGTATGGCACGCACGCACGCACGCACGCATGCACGCACGCACACACACACACACACACACACACACACAGTTTTTACTATTTGTACTATTTTGAAAAACATTTTAAAACTGAGAAAATAGCTGATCTACAGCGACAGGTTGTGAGCTTGTAGATCTGCTATTTGAACTATTTTAATAGTGTTACATTTATTTTATTTTATTTAATAGTAAAAAATGCCTAAAAGGTTTAGGCATATGGGGTAAGGCAAGATGCAGGGGCCCACAGGGTAAAATCCTATATACTTACATGGTTACATTTGTCCACTCTCAGAGATACATGAACACTCAATGGTTCACACAGGAACACTCACAATGTGAGCTTGTAGATCTGCTATTTTCAAAAGATTTGTATACATGTTATATATTTGAAAACTTGAATTCTGCATAGTGAGGACTTTCAACAACAATTAGAGTACTTTTCCCACCCCTGCTGATCAGACACAGGAGGTCAGATTCACTGTGGTCCTTCTTGTCCTTCACCTCCTCTTCCTCATGGTGCCCTCCCTCTTTTCTATATCTCCCCCTCTCTCTCCTCCTTTCACTCCCTCTCCCTCTCTCTCTCCCTCCTTTCACTCCCTCTTTTCTCTCCCTCTCTCTCCCTCTTTTCTCTCCCTCTCTCTCCCTCTTTTCTCTCCCTCTCTCCCTCCCTCTTTTCTCTCTCTCTCTCCCTCCTTTCACTCCCTCTCTCTCTCCCTCTCTCTCTCCCTCCTTTCACTCCCTCTTTTCTCTCCCTCTCTCTCCCTCTTTTCTCTCCCTCTCTCCCTCCCTCCTTTCACTCCCTCTCTCTCCCTCCCTCTCTCTCCCTCCATCTCTCTCTCTCCCTCTCTCTCCCTCCTTTCACTCCCTCTCTCTCTCTCTCTCTCCCTCCTTTCACTCTCTCTCTCTCTCTCTCTCTCCCTCCTTTCACTCCCTCTCTCTCTCTCTCTCTCCCTCCTTTCACTCCCTCTCTCTCCCTCTCTCTCCCTCCCTCTCTCTCTCTCTCTCTCTCTCTCTCCCTCTCTCTCCCTCCTTTCACTCCCTCTCTCTCTCTCTCTCCCTCCTTTCACTCCCTCTCTCTCCCTCTCTCTCCCTCTCTCTCTCTCTCTCTCTCTCCCTCTCTCTCCCTCCTTTCACTCCCTCTCTCTCCCTCCTTTCACTCCCTCTCTCTCTCCCTCTCTCTCCCTCCCTCTCCCTCCCTCTCTCTCCCTCCTTTCTCTCCCTCCTTTCACTCCCTCTCTCTCCCTCTCTCTCCCTCCTTTCACTCCCTCTCTCTCCCTCCTTTCACTCCCTCTCTTTCCCTCCCTCTATCTCCCTCCTTTCACTCTCTCTCTCCCTCCTTTCACTTCCTCTCTCTCCCTCTCTCTCCCTCCTTTCCCTCCCTCTATCTCCCTCCTTTCACTCTCTCTCTCTCCCTCTCTCCCTCCTTTCACTCCCTCTCTCTCTCTCTCTCTCTCTCTCTCCCTCTCTCCCTCCTTTCACTCCCTTTCACTCTCTCTCTCTCCCCTCTCTCCCTCCTTTCACTCCCTCTCTCTCCCTCTCTCTCCCTCCTTTCACTCCCTCTCTCTCCCTCTCTGCCTCTGCCTAGGCCACCCAAATAGCTACATGTAATCTGTCCATTCCCCTCCATCTTGTGTGATTTAAGCAGTTGTGGAAAAAGTATACTCAAAGTTTTTCACTTACCGATAAGTAAAAGTAACAATACTGAAATATAGAAATACTCTGTTACAAGTAAAAAGTCTGGAATTCAACATTTACTTGAGTAAAAGTACAGGTATTGGCTTCAAAATGTACTCAAAGTATAAAAAATAAAAGTACTTTTATTGTGCATAATGAGCATCAGCATCAAATGGCTGAAATGTATAGCCTATATGGCTGAAGTGGTTAATGTATGTTTTGTAATAATAATCAAAATCTACATAAGTAACTATAGCAACTAAACTTTCCAAAAAATTGTAGTGGAGTAAAAGTACAATATTTGCCTCTGAGATGTAGTAGAGTAGAAGTAAAAGTATTGGAAATTGGAAACACTCAAGTAAAGTACAAATCATAATGTATCTCAAAATTAGTACAGTAGCCTACTTAAGTAAATGTACTTAGTTACTTTCCACCACTGGATTTAATAAATCAAACTTTGTTTAAAGCAAAGTCCCACTACAGTACAGTACAGTACAGTACAGTAGAGTACAGTACCAGTACAATCGCAGCAGCAATGAGATTTATCTGTGAGTGTGTAAAAAAATGCACCAATGGCAAGGGTCCATTATAGGTTCCATTCACAGACGCACGCACGCACACACACACTCTCTCAGACGTACACATGCGCATAGACCCGTCACATGACTGTCACATGATCAACTCGATCATGCTTTTTATGAGGAAGCAGAAGCACAGATAGCATCTGAGATTGAGCCTGTTCTGTTCCTGGATATAATGGTGTGTGTGTGTGTGTGTGTGTGTGTGTGTGTGTGTGTGTGTGTGTGCGTGTGCGTGTGCGTGTGCGTGCGTGTGTGCGTGTGCGTGCGTGCGTCACAAGTATAACCTAATCCACAGCAAAACGCTGAAGCATAATTCTAAAGCTGCAGAGCGGGCACAGAGAGAGAGAGAGAGAGAGGAACCTGTTAGCACCATTGTGTTGTTTATGAAACACCTGTAACAAGATCTGATCCCTCTCTCTCTCACACACACACACACACACACACACACACACACACACACACACACACACACACACACACACACACACACACACACACACACACACTCTCTCATTCTCTCTACTTGTCACAAACTCACACTACATACCTGGAAAGTACAATGGTTGCATTCTTCCTCTGTTTCTGGTCTTCCTCTCTCTCTCTCTCTCTCTCTCTCTCTCTCTCTCTCTCTCCTCTCTCTCTCCCCTTCTCTCCCTCCCCCCTCTCACCTCTACAGGTAAAAGAGAGAGAGAGAGGGGAAGGGAAGTATTTTTATTTGTAATAGTACAAACAAAAATAGCAGAAGAAGAAGAAAGGAAGGAAATAATAAGAAGAAAAAGATCAGTGTGAAACGTGTGATTTTCTGAGGGTACATGTCAGCATATAGCGATGAAATGTAGGCTCATCTTACAGTAATCACAACCGTGGTGGTGCTGTCTGCCCGGCTTCCTGTAGTCCAGTGCTTCTCTTCTCAACCTTCTCTGGATCAGGGACCACTTGAGAATTGCAAAGGTGTTCGTGGCCCACCCATCTCACCACTTAAAGTGGTCAGATGTGGGTGGGCCCCGTGCGTTTTCAGAGCCTGCTTAATTTAACAATCATCAATCGATTGGGTTCCGGCTTGGATTGATATAACGATACAACGTTGTACAATTTCAGTTGCTATTTATCCGTATCACATTTCTTTGTTATATTAATCTTATATATTATCATTCAAATCTTTGGTTGAGAATCGCTGCTGTGTTCCAGCACAGTGGTGTATTATTACATTTACTCAAGTACGTCATGACGTTAATTTTTTGTTTTCGTGTAGTTCCAAAGAGTGTAACCAAAAATGGATGAGTCCTCTTTGAGAGCGCTTTTGAAGGAGTAGAATTTAGGGGTCTGCGTGCTGAGCAGGAGTGACTACCCCGAATAATTGTGACTATAGACGATTATGTAATAATTGTCACAACCCTATCTGTGAACACAGCCCTGGGGGTCTGCCTGCTGACTGAGCCCCCTTCTCTACTCCCTGTTTTCTGCATTCACACACAGGAGCCCCTCAGGACTATTGTGTCCGTATACCGCTTTGCATGGTTC
>NC_136809.1:46657349-46672349 GCF_951216825.1 Electrona antarctica
CACGCACACACACACACACAACTTAACTTAAAAAAAAACTTAACTTAAAAAAAAAACTTAAAAAGAAAAACTTAAAAAAATCTTTAAAAAAATCTTAAAAAAACAAAAAATAAACCTTAAAAAACTACGTAATTTATTCTAATTGTTGTTATTGCAATTTACGAGCTGCGTTCGCTTCCCGCATTTGCGCGTCTTACTTGTATGCATAGACTGACTGACTGACTGACTGACTGACTGACTGAAAGGTTTTTCTATACCCTTTCACGTTCACGTTCACGCTTTTTGTCTTTTGTTCTTTTCATTTCTGTCGTGTATAATTCCAGTTCAGTAGGAACAGAACAGGTGTGCTGTGCCAATACCCCCCTCTTTGGTATTTGTCAACATAAAACCTCAGGATTGACGTGCGTGACAGTGCTATAGTTGGTTAGGTATTGTATGCTGCTGGTCTGTCCCTACACTTAGAGGGAATTAGTTGGAGTTGGCCAACAGTGCATACCACCACCTTTTCATTCAATTCTTATCTGCTTTTTATACTGTCCCTTCTCAGTTTCATTGTGTGTGTGTGTGTGTGTGTGTGTGTGTGTGTGTGTGTGTGTGTGTGTGTGTGTGTGTGTGTGTGTGTGTGTGTGTGTGTGTGTGTGTGTGTGTGTGTGTGTGTGTGTGTGTGTGTGTGTGTGTGTGTGTGTGTGTGTGTGTGTGTGTGTGTGTGTGTGTGTGTGTGTGTGTGTGTGGACGCGTGCCCGTGCTTATGTTACCAAAGAGAAAGAGAGTGCAAATGAGGCGAGAGAGAACATAATTTTCCTTTTCAAGAAACTAGATACAGGGATTATTGCAATTGTAAGATTTCCTCAAGATATCGTTTCTGAAAATGTGGTTTCATTCACGAAATAGCTTTACGAAAGGTAACATTGGGTCTTTTCTTTGGTCTTGCTAAAAGACAAATTGCTATTATTGCTCTTTTGCTGTTTATATAGTAAAAAGTATTTGCACACCTACAGGTGTGTAGGCCTATAGGAGAGGGTTAAGTGCCCGTCGTAATGAAAAAGAACAGACACCTGTCTGTCTTCAAATGCAGTGAAATGCTGTTTATATAGTAAAATTCATATTTTTATAGCACCTTTTACCCAAAGCGCTTCACATTGTGCATTATAAAGCCACTGCGACACCCACTTGGAGCCAGGAAAAATAGCCTATTTTCACTACTTAAAACAAAAAGAATTGAGGCGCCCATAAAAATGTGTCCGCGACCCACAAATGGGTCCCGACCCACTGTTTGGGAAACAGTGATAATTTATGTTGATGTTGACTGGTTACAGGGTCAGATAATGAGCAGCCTGCTTCAATGGTTACAAGTCATAATGCTGACTCTTTCTTTCTTTCTTTCTTTCTTTCTTTCTTTCTTTCTTTCTTTCTTTCTTTCTTTCTTTCTTTCTTTCTTTCTTTCTTTCTCCCTTCCTTCCTTCCTTCCTTCCCTGCTTTCTTATTTTCTTTCTTACATTATCCGTGAATGACCTGTGCGTGTCTGTGTTTGCTCTGCCTGTTTGTGTGCTCTGCGGTGTTCCTGTTCCTTCACCTCTGTTCTCCTCTACTCTCTCCTTCCTTGACCTTGGTGCTGTTTGTAGCAACTAGTGCACTCCTACTCTGCGCTGCCATTGGTTAGGGACTCGTCATGTGACTGCAGTGTCAGCTGACCAGATTCTAGGGAAAAGGGGAAAGTTTCATCAGGAAGGAAGAAGTTTAATGGCAGATTTTCTCTCTCGCACGCACACACGCACACACACACACACACACACACACACACACACACACACACTCTTTGTCTCTCTCTCACTCTCCGACTCTCGCTCACTCTCTCTTTCTCTCTGTTTAGTGCATTAACCCTAAAACACTAAACTTAACTTTTGTCAAACCATCACTAAACTATTTTATCCAATGTATATTCCATATAAAATATTTCTCATGAAAATATATTGAAGTACAGCAAAACATGGCAACTTGAGGTACTCTTCTTTAATATTTCATCATGACCTTTCACAAAAAAACAATACAAAAATATTCCTTAAAAGATTATGGAGCTGGGAACTTCTCCTTTGGTCCACCCATTCCTGGGACATGTGAGAATGGTCTGGTTTAATAAAAGAAAAAGCCCATTGTGGGTGTATGGAATTCTTCTCTATCACTAAACACAGATGTAATTCACCCGAACACCTGCCTGTAGAAGAAACCAGGGATGTGGGCAGGGAAACAAACCTATCTTCTATGATGTCACTGAGCATCATGAAGGTACTGAAAGACCCACCCACCTCAGACATCGGCAACACTACGAAAATTACAAAAATATAACTGTCCGGGTGAAAATCACCCGGGTTTAGTGTTCTAGGCATTCATGTGTTTGTGGTGCATGCATGCGGTGCTCATCTTTATGCTGAGTCATTGTGGTTAAGTTAAGTGGGACATCAGAACGGGCTCAGACAGTAAACAGTAAAAGATGAACCTTATAGTGCTAACTAGTCCTAGCAGAGAAGCACCGGAACGACCCGTCAGAGTGGACGACATATTAGAACCAGAACAGTGTTTTCCAGGACTGACACTCATCCCACCATCCATGTGTGTGTGTGTGTGTGTGTGTGTGTGTGTGTGTGTGTGTGTGTGTGTGTGTGTGTGTGTGTGTGTGTGTGTGTGTGTGTGCGTGTGCGTGTGCGTGTGTGTTTGTGTGTAATATGGAATTTGCTCCCTCCATGGGGACACAGATGAGGGCTGAGGGGGTTAGGGACCGGGTGTAACAAAATTGACCCGTACATTAACAGTCCAGATTTGACTGTCATGTGTAGGAGCTATGCTGAGGGTGAAATATACGTTTCAGATTTGAGTCTCTAGCGTTGAACCATGAATGCTCCGAAGGATCACCGTGGAGAGAGAGCCATGAATGACCACAGTGATGACCAGACATGTTCTCAATCTTTGCGTGTGTCACTGACATTCATTCCAGGGTGTTTTTGAGGAGGTCAGTGGGAGGGGCCACCAGTGACTATAGTTCATAGTTATGGTAAAACACCTAAGAAAGGACCTGTGACACTTTGAACCGTAAGCTTACAATCTCTAGCGCGTGCACACACACACACACACACACATACACACACACACACACACACACACACACACACACACACACACACACACACACACACACACACACACACACACACACACACACACACACACACACAGAGACACACAGAGACACACAGTACACTGTGCACGCGCGCACACTTTGCTCTGTTGCTGACGTTGACAAAGCTGTAATCCTTTAGCCACTGGGAGTGTTTTCTTGACAAACAAGCACTTTGTTCTGCTGAAGTGGTTCAGCTGTCTCACATGGCCACCTCTGAGAAACCCGGCAGTCACTCCGACATGCCAGCGCTCAGTCATTCTAGCCATGTCGCCCCGAGAACATTGATGTTGACATGTAATACACATGTTTATTCATCCATTTGTAACACAGAGAGTGTGCAAATTTCAACATTTCAACATGTTTGCACCGAGGGTTTCATTCATATCACGTGACGTGGACTTTAACAATACTCAGGATTTCGTGTGACGTAAGGGCTTTGGTGGTCCGCTCCTCTGCGGTACAGTGGTGTAGACAGTGACAAACACCTCCTTGAGCGTTAAGGGCTTGTGTTTTTAACTGGAACCCTCCTTACCGGGCCAAACAACTTGATTTGGCAGGAAGGGCTGATTTGTTAACCGTTTAAAGCCAGACAAAATTATCAAACGCTACTGCTAACAAAATGGAGACTGACACAATGTTTGTGTGTGCGTGTGTGCATGCCATGTGTGCACGTGTGTGTGCTCGAGCGTGCGTGCAGGTGCACTTTCCTGGGAGACAGGACTTTTATATGTTATTGATTTAGGTAATACACAGCATATGCTGTGTATTATCACTCATTGACCACTTGTTTATGTGTTTGTTTGTTTGTTTATTTGTGTCTATCCTTCCTTTATCATTTCTGTCCTACATTGTCCCACATGACCCATGCGTCTGTGTTGTGCTCTGCATGTGTCACAATGTAACGTATAAAATAGGGCTTAATTGGTCAAAGTATGTTTTAAGAATCTACACAAAAGTACAAAGTAACTAGAAGTATAAAGTAAAGAAAAAGCACCTCAAATTTGTACCGTAACATTTTTCACTTAGCTACTTTCCGCCACTGTACGCAGCACATGATGTATCACGTGACATTATCACTGTGGCCTTTTCTCTGGTTTCCGTTCTTGTGTGTCAGTGACCGTTGTAAAGATTGTTTTGTGTACAGGTTGACAGCGTTGCGTTGCGTGCGGGTTGCCTGCAGACCTGTAGGGCCAGTTCCCCCATGTTCCTGTCTCTGTTGGTACTGCGTTGATGCCTATCGTCATCATCATCATCATTATCATCACACCACTCCTCTCAAACTATTATCTGTACAGCCGTCTGAATGACGATCACCTTGTCACTGTATACCAGGGATGGGCAACTGGTGGCCCGGGGGCCACATGCGGCCCCCACCTTCACTTAATGCGGCCCTCAGGTTAACACTAGAATACTGATAGTATTCTAGTGATGATAGTAGCTAAGTAGATTAGTAGCTTAATGAGTATTATTAAAATGTCTTTTTTTATGTCCAATGCATTTTTATTTAGTTCATAAAGTTAACATAACTATAATTAAAGGCATTTGAAATTAAATAAAAAGGTTACTTTTCAGGATTCCAATTCAAAAATAGCAAAACTTTTTCAGGATTTAAATTCAAATAATAGCAAAAATAGCTGATCTACAAGATCAAAACGCGTCGCACCGCGACGCGTTTTGAGCTTGTAGATCAGCTATTTTTGCTACGACAGTAATATGCAACGTGGCCCCTCTGGAGTGAGTGTGGAAATTTAGTGGCCCTCTCCATCGTCAAAGTTGCCCAACCCTGCTGTATACGTATGCATGGGCCTACGTATGTCACTTCCTGGCAACCTCCTCTGACCTGTTTTCTTGTCATAAGACTTGTCATATAAGCTCTATAATGCCCTCAGGCCGTTGATACAGAGCCTCAAAGCTCACCAAAAGGGGCTCAGCTATAGCTTCGTGCCTATACCTCCATCAGACTGCTGAATGTGTGTATATCTATTCTACGTCCGAGCATAGACATGGTAACGCCCCGCCTGCCTCTGATTGGCCTACAGACACTGCCGGCCTTACCAGAGTTTCCTCCGAGGTGGAGGATACATGCTGGATAGTTCTGCTGCGTGAGGTTACTCCGTGGTGGGAAATAAATAAATAATACAAGTACGATGTAAAACAAGAGAATGACAGCTTATTGGCACGTGCAACAGTAACTTTTATTTTTGTAGAAGAGGCAAACTAATATTGTTTATGCCGTTGGCCTGTTTATTTGTATACATGTGTAAACTTGAAACATAATTGTACTGTAAAAAGTTTCTTTAGTATTTAGTTTAACACTTTAATTTAGATCACAGGCAATCAAAGCAAACGGCACAAGTTTAGTTTAGTTATTAGTTTGCCTCTTCTAGCCCCCATGGTGAGACCATGGGGGCTAGACGGGCTAGCAGGGCAGTGTCGGTATATGGTCGGTAGGCCAATCAGAGACAGGCGGGACGTTACCATGTCTATGCTCGGACGTAGAATAGATATACGCGCTGAATGCCGTACCCCCCCCCCCCCCCTTTTGGGTTATCTAACAACAGACCCCTCCCTTCCCACCTGATGGACTACAGTAAACACATTGGTTGCTTTTACAGTACTTGTATATAGATTGCTCCATGTGGATTTTAATATTATGTTTTGAAGTATTCGTTTTTTCTCTTAAAAGTAGGCTTTTTAAAGTTTTATAGAATTTGTGTACTACTTGTATGTATTGTGATTTCTTGTTGTCTTTTAACCACCTCACAAAAGACGTTTCCGAAACGAAAAATAAAGTACTTTGAAGTTGAAGACACACGCGCGGCGGTGTGTGTGCGCGTGTGCGTGCGTGCGTGTGTGCGTACCTTTACGATACAGTGTAAGTCTTGGTCATCCTCGGTCTTCCATCTTTAGAATGGCTTTATGGCTGTGTATGGCCTTCAGCCCTCCCGGATTTTACACCCCTGTTGAGATGGGAGCAGATATTTCCACCCGCAAACTTTGAACTGTGTGTGTGTGTGTGTGTGTGTGTGTGTGTGTGTGTGTGTGTGTGTGTGTGTGTGTGTGTGTGTGTGTGTGTGTGTGTGTGTGTGTGTGTGTGTGTGTGTGTGTGTGTGTGTGTGTGTGTGTGTGTGTGTGTGTGTGTGTGTGTGTGTGTGTGTGTGCGCTTGTGTGTCTGTGTGCAACAAAGTCAGTGATTGATAATGTCCCTCAATAACTGAGTCATTGGTTAATGTTTCACAAAAACAATGGTAAATTACACGCACGCACGCACGCATGCACGGACGCACACACACACACACACACACACACACACACACACACACACACACACACACACACACACACACACACACACACACACACACACACACACACACACAGACACAATATATAATGCACACACAGCCATGTTTGTGTGGAAAGGGACCCAATCTGATAAGAGTATAGTGCCTTGTCATTTTCAGGGTTAATTAAGGTAACATACACTCTGCTCACACACAGCATGGGCCAGAGATCCTTCCCAGTCTACTGCCTGACTTAGCTGTTGTCAGCTTCCCAAACTAAAATAAAAAAATAAATAAAAAAGAGAGAGATATTATTTTAGCATACAGTGTTAGACACATCACAAATCATGATGGCTTGGACTTCAATTAACCTATCAGGTTTCACATCCACAATAGAGGGTATGCGCGTGACATCATCATCAAACCCGGAAGTTATGCAAGAACCCCTACTGAGTGGCAAAAAACTACTTTCTGGCCCTGACAGCCCATACATACAAACAGAAAAGTCCAATCTGATTGCATTAAACAATGTTAAACGCACTTTGCCTGTTGCTTTGCCACTCGATGTGCCACTCGATGTGCCATTCACTTTAAGCATGCGCATACCCTCTATACCCCTATATGGGCTGTCGAGGCCAGGAAGTCGTTTTTTGCCACTCAGTAGGCGTTCCTGCATAACTTCCTGGTTTGATGATGATGTCACGCGCATACCCTCTATAGGTCAGGAAAAGATCAATCTGAGAAGCCGTCATCATAAAAAAATAAAGGAAAAACAACGCCCTCTTTTTTTTTTAGATTTGTTTTTGGCTTTTGTGCCTTTATTGATAGTTACAGTGAAGACGGACAGGAACGAGGGAGAGAGAGAGAAGGGGAGAGACATGCAGCAAAGGTCGTCATGACTGGAACGCGCGACGCGCTGTCAGGCCAGAGCCTATTATGTGGCATGTGCCTGGACCGCTAGCCAGCGGGCGCCCAGCAGCGCCCTCTTTTTATTGACAGAGTCAATAAAAAGGAACGAAACGGAACAGACGGAGTCAGTCTGTCTCGAGGGACTAGGAAAAGATCAATATTATGAGCTTGAGGCAGTACTCCCTTTCAACCAGTAGGTGTCCTAGCTACCTGAAACCAGGGTCTACATTTCTCAGTGGAAGCATGTAGGGATGCCACTTCACTTCCAAACACTGTAGACTGCTAGTTATTGTATTAACATACAAATTGATTGGTTAAAATATTATTACATTCATTAAAATAATTGTAGCTTCAAAACCCTTTGAAATATGTTTCATTCTCAGTTATACAATTAATATTAGCTGTGTCCAGGAATACTGTAGATGGGCTATTGTGTGCTGCGTGTTGAGTGCCAGAAGATCTGAATATTTACAGTGTAAGCTTTAGCCAAAGGTCTACTTTAAACCTTGTAGTGTAAAGTTATTTAATTGGAACTTTAATTCATTGTAGCAAAAACATACAAACTGTACATTACAATATAAAGAAATATATATATATATATATATATATATATATATATATATATACACATACCTAGTGTATAAAAATAGTTTAGGTATATTTTTACACTTTCAGAGTTACAATAAATTGCCCCTCAAGATTTTGCTCTGTATCGTCGTACACAGCAGCATCTAGTCCTGTAGTGCAAGTCATAGTATAAGGGTGTAATGTATGTATATGGCCGCGGTACTTGTACTGTATGTGTGTAGTGTGTGTGTGTGTAGTGTGTGTGTGTGTGTGTGTAGTGTGTGTGTGTGTGTGTGTGTGTGTGTGTGTGTGTGTGTGTGTGTGTGTGTGTGTGTGTGTGTGTGCGTGTGCGTGTGCGCGCGTTAGGCTGCGCAACAGTGACACTTGGTGGTGAAAAAACTATTTCTATTATCGTGCTCAGACAGACAGACAGACAGACAGACAGACAGAGGGACACACATAGCTGCATATAGGAGTGGCTAGCACCACTCAAATTTCTCAAAAAATAGCAAATGTACAAGCTAGATATTTCTCCAACTCAACAAACTTGCTATCAAACTTTGATAGCAAACTGCTCAGAGAGTCCCTTGGGGTAATAATATGCAATATTTTACTTTAAAGTGAATACATAAATGCATTATTAACCACATGAATGCTAGCACCCCTAACATGTGCATGTAAAAATAGATAGACATTTGATTTAAAAAAAATCAGATCTACTTTACGCAATTTACTTTACGCAATTTGACATACAGCAAAGTATGTATTGGGTTTAAGTGCGTAACGTTTATTATAAACAAACACGCAAGAACATATGCATACAAAGACTCTCATGTACACACAGACACAGACACACACACACAAACATTTCTTAAGATCCTTTCGCTGATTGTCATCAATCAGCATGTTGAGTACAACCCATCCCCTTGTTGTGTCGTCGTCGTCCCCCCCCCCCACACACACACCCTGTGTTGTTCCTTATCAGCTGAGAGAGAATACAGTGGTTAGGTAGGAGGGGGTTACCTGCTCTATATGGCCCCACCTCTCTTCCCAGCACTGAGTAAACACCAAAGCAGGTCAGGTGCCTCCACACTTATTACAGTCACATAGACACAGGTGGGCAGGTAGAGGCTGTGTTACTGTCTGCCACAAGCCTGTCAAAGAGAGGGATTGTCCGTGAATGAACCAAGAGAGACTGTGTGTGTATGTGTGTCTGTCTGTGCTTGTGTGTGACTATTCAAGTGACTCCTAACCCGGTAAACACCTGCCGAATCGCTTTGGTCTGCTGCTCTCCGGCAAGCCTCACTCCTGTGTCCTGTGTGGGAGACAGGTACAGTACAGTGTTAGCCTACATACTTTAGCATGTTGTCCTCCTGTGTGTCTTATCTGTACAGAGAATGCTCCTATAGGAACCCTATGCTCTTGCTCTGTGTGGCTGTTGTGATTCATTTAATTGTATTTGTATTTCGTATTAGGGCAAGGTGTTGGCTTGTGTGTTGTTGCCGCAGTATATTTGTGGTAGAAATATGATCTACATGTAAGCCAACTGTGACACAGAGGCAACTTTAACCGTTCAAAGAGATGTTCTGTGCCTTTTCACATTCCAGTTGTGGCTCTGAGGATTCTGGATTGGTGACATTAATTAAAGCTTGTCCCAACCCATGTATTAAAAATGTTGGGGGGGGGGGGGTGACTGCAGTGCAGAGTGTGCTTATTGGAAGTTAAAGATCGAGGCCTAGCTGTATTAGTAATTTCATGTAGTATTTGTAATTAATTAATACATGTCTAATAACCATAGCATTCTATGACCTTGGCGAAATTGTTCTGCTACCATGTTTTAGTTTCAGTTCTCCTCATTTCCTGTGATCAATTATTGTATTATTATGAAATATAACACGTATTCCACGCTGATGAGTTTCACTGCTTTGTTATACAGCCGATTGGGAACGACGATACTTAAACCAATCAGGACAATCTGAATGGGTCATGTTAATGTCTTCCCAATGAAACCAGAGGTTTCACTCTGTGTGTGTGTGTGTGTGTGTGTGTGTGTGTGTGTGTGTGTGTGTGTGTGTGTGTGTGTGTGTGTGTGTGTGTGTGTGTGTGTGTGTGTGTGTGTGTGTGAGTAAGGTGGTGGATACATGTGCTACAGTGACTGAATGATGAAGGTGGTTTTATTCCCTGTACACTTCCTGGTTCTTGATGTTGTAGTGAGTGGACTTTTACCCCTGTAAGGTGAGCTATGTGTGTGTGTGTGTGTGTGTGTGTGTGTGTGTGTGTGTGTGTGTGTGTGTGTGTGTGTGTGTGTGTGTGTGTGTGTGTGTGTGTGTGTGTGTGTGTGTGTGTGTGTGTGTGTGTGTGTGTGTGTGTGTGTGTGAAATTGTGTCGTTTCCTGGAACACGATAGTCGATAGATTGATTGATTGATTGATTTGATTGATTGATTATAGACAGATAGACGGATAGACTGATTGATTTACAGTAGAAACTGTATTCGCAGCTTGCTGTACCAGAGATAAGGAACCATGGTTTAAGATGTTCTTTCAGTGTTTGCATTTTTTACCATAGAAACATAATTATGCATTAATGTGTGCATATAGGAGTGTGATCACACATACTTTCGGTTAACTATGTTTGTAGACCGGGTGGGTCCTTGTTTGAACACAAATGTGTGCATGGAGGTGGGCCCTCTGTAGGCAATAGGCAAGTGTGTGTGATCGTCAGTCGCTATGTGTGTGGGCGACGTTGGAAATGTAGAGATAATGTATAGGTTAGAAAACCTATTATATATCATGCATGTTTTGAATACACATAAGATAGCTCTCAGACCTTTGATCTCCATCCCTTCACCTCGTCAGACACACACACGCACACATGCACACACACATGCACACACATACACACATGCACGTACACACATGCACGCACGCACGCACTCACACACACAGGCACTAAAGCCTTTATCACGAGTGTGACACTGTCAACGTTACTGGTGATTGTCTGAAACAATGTGTGCTACGGCCTTGAGCAGGCTCGCTGATTAGGCTGAGGAATGTGTTTGCCAAAGGAAGCAAAGCGCCTTTCAGCTAACGCTAAAGCTAAACTAGCTGCTATGATTGGTAATGACTACACTATAGTGTCATGCTGGAGGTCATGATGTGGTTACGTTGTGTTTGAGTTTGCAATGCGTACGTCTCCCCCTTTGCGTTTAGAATGACCATGGAAATTGTGGTTATTGATTTTAATTAAGTCTGATATAGTTATCTTCTATAACAGGTCAAGGCTTTAGAGGTTGCTACAAAATGAGTAACTGCCATTTTGTAATGACACAAAATATAGACAGGCAGCAGTAAATAACCATTTTGCTAATTCTTTGGTTACCACTGTTATTTTCTAAGAACAACAATTACAACTCTGGCCAGGGATGTCTTGTTTTTTGAAAAAGAGAGTAAAATAAATACTAAGATATATCCACGTAAATAAGTTAAAATTGAAGCAAACAAGGGCTGACTGAACTGAAGGAAGGAGGGGTCTCGGAGTAAACGGAGTGGAATCAACCCCTCAACTGAGTAGGTGGGGTGGGGTGTGGGCAGTCATTTATGTCTGACCTGGAATTCTTCAGGCCAGTTTCACTTTGAAGGGGTTTCTATCACCAGGCCAACAGCACCAGCGGGAACATTTGGTACTCTCCATGTATCCTCCCTTATTTTCTTATCGTCCTTCACTCCTCTCCATCTTGCCTGTGCTCTTCACCGTTGCTTTGTGCCACATTTTCCCCCCTTCTTCCCCCTCTCCTCTTGTTCCCTCTCTCCTCATTCATTCCTCTCTACACACCATCCTTGGGTCTCTTTCCAACCCCCTCCCTCTCCTGCCCCCTCCCCTCTGCTCTCCTTTGAGCCTGAGTGAACGAGAGGAATGAGGGTGACAGGTACACCGATGGTGAGTGTGGGGGGTGGGGGTGTGCTCGGAGAAGGAGGGGAAAGAGGGGAGAGAGACAAACATACTGTACAGTAGGATCAGGTTGGTTATAGAGTTGTTCACTTTAGTTGTGCACTGCAATAATGTGGCTTTAGAATTTGGTGACACTGGGGGGGTATACATTAGTCCGACGTACCAAAAGTCTGACATACGTGGTTAAGACTCACCCGTGGCTTCCGCGCGCGGTTAGGGTTAAGGGTAGGCTTATAGTAATGTCCGATTATTGGGACGTCAGACTAACACTATACACTACGCACCCGGTGACACTTGGGCTTGTCAACAATGTCACCCGTAAGTACTTTGTTGACCAGATAAGTCCTTTTGTACTTCTACTAGAATAAATATATTGCGTGAAAATAGCCAAATATCCAAGCTCACAGGTTGCAGCACGACACATTTGCTCCTTTTCCACCAAAATAACTTTGGTTCTAGAACTGGTTCCGTTATAGATTCTTGGGGCGTTGGGGCGGACGTTCATTCTCTGGTTTCACTTCCGAACCAACTTTTAGGGTTCTGAACTAATTCATTTTCAGTGGAAACACTGAACCGCTTCAATATTAGGCAAAAAAAAAATAACCCAACCCTGGTGGAAAAGTGGCCATTGTGAGCTCATAGATAGGCTATTTTCTCCAAATGTTTGCCCCCGGGATAGGAAAGTTGGGGTTCAAGTGGTTAAAGTGTAATGAGAGGTGGTGTACTTCCTCCTTCAACCTATGGCTGGGGTTTAACCGGAGCTCCTATAAGGACAACTTAATTCCTTCAGAATCGGGATAACCTCGTTTGCCGTGTGCAATAATTTAAACATACAGGAATGTGTCATGTGGTTTCTACAAGTTAGGTAGTTATGTTATGCACTTATGTGCACATATTGCGCCAGGAAAACAGGTCATCACAGAGAGTACAAGTAGCAATGGTGGAAAAAGTACTCGGATAATAAAAGTCCGGAATTCAAAATGTACTTGAGTAAAATTGCAGATCTACAAGCTCACAATGCGTCGCATTGCGGGTCGAAGTTAATTGTACTTAAAGTGTAAAACCACCCATTTTCAACATTTTACTATGTCATTAATATACCTTAGAGCTGTTGTGTGGAAATAATAAAAAAGTCCCCCCATTCTGTGTTTCCTAGAACTGTAATTATGAGGGGAAAAAATTCAGACCTCTAGTTCTAGGAAACACAGAATGGGGGGACTTTTTATTATTTCCACACTCTAAGGTATATTAATGACATAGTAAAATGTTGAAAATGAGTGGAATGCCCCTTTAAGTACAGTACTTAAGTAAATGTCCTTAGTTCCTTTCCACCACTGGCAAGCAGGCACAGCGTGGTAGACTTAAAGGAGCATTCAGTGATTTGGGTGATTTGGAGGAAAAAAACGGTCCACCCGGTAACAAGATGTGCACATGCACACGCTCTACAGTGGGGGAAGTACAACAGACCAACAGCACGTGCACGTGCACCAATGCCCGCTCCACTCGATCATGATTGGATGAAGGCTTTGCCACCCAAAGCCCAAACCGAAACTAGGGTTTTTTGACCCCAGGGGCTGGGGACAGGGAGGAACTCCTTATATGGTCAGCACACTTTATAGTAGGGAGGATTATCCAAAAAATAAGAAAAAATAAGTGATATTTGAATTAAGTGAAATCACTGAATATACCTTTAATACACCTGGGATGTGATTGAAGTAGCGTCTTCCCTTCTCCTCTTTTCACTTCATTCTGCAACGCTCTGCTCACGTTGACGCATGGTGACAGTTGGGCTGTGTGAACCGCCAGATAACTACGTGGACATCATGTGTCCTAAATCACCACCACATTTCTCACTTCTCTTTTTGTCTCAGTCAGGTTTCATTGTTTCACTTGGCTGTATTGTCAGCTATGGTCGTAAGCAGATGTGAGAATAGTTTGAAGCAAAGACTTTGAGTTTGAATCGTTCCCATGTTGCATATTTCCCCCCGGTTACTCCCACAGGTCCATGTGGGTCCATTTGTACACTGAACACCAAGGCTTTTACTGTGTACTCGAATCTGTCCCGTCTTGCCCAAAGGTAAGCGTCGGAAAAGCTGAATATGGGACCAGGCCAGAGTCACAAATCTGCAATTGTATCTGTTGTTTGCATAGCAAAGATGAAAAAAGAAACATCCTCACGTAGGGTTCCCAGAATCATAGCTGGGGCGTTTTATAAATGATGAATTGCACATACAGTACCAATTGACACAATTATTACAGAGGGTGACTTAGACTAGAGCACCCAGGTGGAAAAAGGTTCAGTGTGTCTTCTGGTCACATTATTCCACAGAGATAACCAGCAGGTCTCTGGTCTTGTGACATGCTACTTATTTACCTATATGGATGTCTTCTTGGAATGGTCTGACATTTCTCAAGAATCTTTCTCAAACAAATTGGTTACTGGTGTTGTTTTATTGCTGCCTTTGTCGTACCGTTTTGTCTATGTGGCAAATTCCAGTGTGTACTGTATGTGCTCACTAGCCTTTCTTTGTCTGATACTGCTCTCCATCTGAGTTGGAGATGTAAATCCTCCTGTAAACACCACAGGACAAACGTTATTTAAAGTGCGATTAGCCTATAGCTGCAGTAGATATAGCCATAAGTGGACCAAGATAGTAATACAAATACTGTATTAACTGTATTAGCTAGTTAAAAGAGACACCGCCCGGGCGGCTGGAGTAGCCGTCTGGGCACCTAGGCTGCTAATGCCGCCTGACAGCGTGTCGCGGGTTCGACTCCCGATACCGATTACCTTTGCTGCGTGTCAATCCCCATCTCTCTCTCCCCATTTCCTGTCAGTCTACTATCTCTATCAATAAAGGCATAAAAAGCCCCAAGCATATCATAAAAAATGACTCATCATTCAGTAAATCATTCGGCCTCCAATGCAGAGCCCCGCGTACAGGTTCGATTTCCAACATCGGTGCGTCTAGCTCGACCAGGAGCTCCAGTGACCACAATTGTCAGTGTTGTGTGTCTGAGAAGCTGGCAGGCAGGGGATTGTGGCCTTGTCGTCGCAGCACTTGCGACTCCTCCTTTTGAGTTGCCTGTTAAGCAGTGAGTGGATCTGGGGAAGACA
>NC_136809.1:46677349-46717349 GCF_951216825.1 Electrona antarctica
TAGAGGGAAGCAGGGAGGGAACACACGAGGGGGAGGAAAAGACAATGCGTTCTACTGAATCGTTATTTTCCGTGTCTCTGCATAGATTGTAGATACATGTGAACTGGAATCATCATGATGTATCTCTATCGTCATGTACAATCTGAACATGTATTCACGGAAATGAATATGACGTTGCGTAAACCTGCTTGGAGATGAATTGCTGCCACCCACGTGCACCTGTTGGGATTGGAAGTCATCTTGCCCCAGGTCAAACAGTAGCAACTCATCTAAAGATACAATGAGGAAATTAAAGTTTTCTCTTGATTAACTAACTTTTTATCACATCTCTTTGACCATATCTAGACAATTGCACTGTGTTGTGAACGGAGTTATTTGTTTTAAAGTGAACGCCTTCAGGTGTTGTTGATTAGCCAGTGAATTCTAGCTGAGGTTGAGGTACACTATGAGTGGGTTTGTGTGTAACTCTAAGCCCTCTATAGCCTTGGGTGAACTAACAAGTGAACAGGTGTGCGTGTGTGTGTGTGTGTGTGTGTGTGTGTGTGTGTGTGTGTGTGTGTGTGTGTGTGTGTGTGTGTGTGTGTGTGTGTGTGTGTGTGTGTGTGTGCGTGCGTGCGTGCGTGCGTGCGTGCGTGCGTGCGTGCGTGCGTGCGTGCGTGCGTGCGTGCGTGCGTGCGTGCGTGCGTGCGTGCGTGCGTGTGTGTGTGTGTGCGTGCGCCTGCTGCATACATGCGTGTAATGCCGTACACAGTGTGTTTGTGTGTGAGTGTTTCAGGTGTGGGAGGGTGGGATATTGGGTCAGGTCAAGTGAGTGTACAGGTTACCATGGCTGCTCAGTTTTATAGTCTTTTACCTCTGTAAACGGCCGTAAGCCCGAGTTATACTTACATGTGTGCCGGTGTCGGCGGCAGAGCGCATCGGAAATGGCAGATCTACAGTACACGTTCACACTGTGTTACACAGTTACTCTGCGTTGTGTTTGTAAGTTCTCCTGTTTTTGGTGGCGTGCAATCAAGCCTTACCTATCCCAGCCTGTGTGGGAAATGTGACACACACACACACACACACACACACACACACACACACACACACACACACACACACACACACACACACAGAGTGAAACCTCTGGTTTCATTGGGAAGACATTAACATGACCCATTCAGATTGTCCTGATTGGTTTAAGTATCGTCGTTCCCAATCGGCTGTATAACAAAGCAGTGAAACTCATCAGCGTGGACTACGTGTTATATTTCATAATAATAATACAATAATTGATCACAGGAAATGAGGAGAACTGAAACTAAAACATGGTAGCAGAATTAACACCGGTTCACGTTCCTCAAGGAGTTGTTTGCTGGCTATCTGAACTGTTTATTTGGTCAGCTTTAGTGTGATGGATTGATTTGATTGCCCCAATGTTGTATAAAGCATGGTGATCTGGGGATTTAAATCGCTGGGGAATTTTCCGTTCTGAAAGCTAGTGTTGGAAAATGGGTTAGAGGGTAAGAGGTTTATGCTCTGAAATCCCATTTTTGATTGTTCTCGGTTGCTCCTATAGGACTGTGACCCTTAATGAAGTGACAGACGCACACACACACACACACACACACACACACACACACACACACACACACACACACACACACACACACACACACACACTTGTCCTTAGCATGTGACCCAGTTGTACTCTGTGAACCTTGAGCAGTGATTTCCATGGTTTACAGCCCCTCATTCTCCTTGATAGGGGTCGTAGGTCAGATGAGAGCTGAGACTTAAAAAAAAACAAGGCAGTAAAAGCGCTGATAGAGGATTTATAGATGTAGTATATTCTCATTGGGCATGCCTTGCCCAGGTGACATGTTGTATAATATACAACATGAGAATATTATTCTCATTGGGCCATAGAGTATAAAAAGGATAGAGACCCCTCCGCTATTCATGTCAGTGGAAGTTGCTCAGTGGCGTTTTGAAGCACTCGGAAGGACCGTCTGAAAACGTCTACTTCCGCATTTGACCACCAAATTTTGGTGGTCAAATGCGGAAGTGCAACCGAGCGTTCAATGTTAAAGCCCAGCTGCATGGGGTTTCCCGGTCATGAATCCACGGGTCCGCCTGTAGTCCCTCCTCTTACCACTAGGGCCCAGTGCTTCAACGTTGGAGTGCCTCACTGGCCCCTTGCATTGGGCATGCCTTGTCCAGGTGACATGTTGTATATTCTCATTGGGCATGCCTTGCCCAGGTGACATGTTGTATATTCTCATTGGGTATGCCTTGCCCAGGTGACATGTTGTATATTCTCATTGGGCATGCCTTGCCCAGGTGACATGTTGTATATTCTCATTGGGCATGCCTTGCCCAGGTGACATGTTGTTTATTGTGCTGTGTAACTTTGACTTTTTATAATCTTTGTCTTTCGCCACATTTAGCTAGGTAATTATTTAGTCAGAAGGACAGATACTGTACAGCGGTTTCAACATTTTATGTTAATACTGTGATGCTTTTTATTAAGATACATTTCGCATCATATGTTCCCTTCCCGTTTTTGACAGTGCTCTGTTTAACCGCCGAAAGTGCCGAGTTTTAAAAGGTTCTCTCCCTTTTTTCCGTTCTTCAGGCCTCAGATCTGATTGGATGGTTTTGTCAGAATGACAGCCGAAGACCCCGCCTCCTCCTCAGCCATGAGCAACAACTCCGCCCCCTCCAGTTCCAACCCCTCTGGCTCCGGCCAGCAGTCTCTCCATGGACAGATCCCCGAGGGCGTGGCCGGCGCCCCAAACGAGGCTGCGCTGGTGACCTTAATGGAGCGCACCGGATACGGCATGGTCCAGGAGAATGGCCAGCGGAAATACGGCCCCCCGCCCGGCTGGGACAGTCAGTCTCCACCGCGGGGGTGTGAAATCTTTGTCGGTAAGATCCCCCGGGATGTTTACGAGGACGAGCTGGTCCCAGTGTTCGAGTCCGTCGGGCGGATCTACGAGATGCGCCTGATGATGGACTTTGACGGGAAGAACCGCGGCTATGCGTTTGTTATGTACACCCAGAAACACGAGGCCAAGCGGGCCGTCCGGGAGCTCAACAACTACGAGGTGCGGCCCGGGCGGCTGCTCGGGGTTTGCTGCTCCGTGGACAACTGCCGCCTTTTCATTGGGGGAATTCCCAAGACCAAGAAGCGCGAGGAGATCCTGGAGGAGGTCTCCAAGGTGACGGAAGGCGTGCTGGACGTGATCGTGTACGCCAGCGCCGCGGACAAGATGAAGAACCGCGGCTTCGCCTTCGTGGAGTACGAGTCCCACCGCGCGGCCGCCATGGCTCGCAGGAAGCTGATGCCGGGCCGCATCCAGCTGTGGGGCCACCAGATCGCCGTGGACTGGGCCGAGCCGGAGATCGATGTGGACGAGGACGTGATGGAGACGGTTAAGATTCTCTACGTCAGGAATCTCATGATGGAGACCAGCGAGGAGGTGCTGAGACAGGTGAGACTGGTTGGCTCTTTATTTGACTGGTTTGCAATAGGGGGGTTGGTGTGCATGATATTAAGTTTTACCTTTCTGTGGCAGGCAACAACATGGGTTTTAGTTGGGTTTTTTTAAAGAGAAGAATAAAAAGGTCAGTCAAATGTTTTCTTCTGTGTGCAACAGGTGTTCAGTCAGTGGAATCCTGGATGTGTGGAGCGCGTGAAGAAGATCCGCGACTACGCCTTTGTTCACTTCATCTCCCGGGACGACGCAGTCCAGGCCATGGACCACCTCAATGGCACGGAGGTGGAGGGCTCTTGCATCGAGGTGACTCTGGCAAAGCCAGTTGATAAGGAGCAGTACACGCGCTACCAAAAGGCGTCTAAGGGGGGCGCTGCCGCTGCAGCCACTCCTCCAGAGGCCCCTCAGCAGAACTACGTTTACCAGTGTGATCCCTACACGCTGACCTACTACGGCTACCCATACAGCACCCTCATCGGACCTAATAGAGAATACTTCGTCAAAGGTTGGGATTGTTTTCTTCTATTTATGTACAAGTAGTGTATCGTAGACAGCCAACATGTTTCTATTCAAGCCAAGCATTTACTTTTGTAAATGTGGCTAACGCTCGAAACAGACTCGGCGATAATGATGTAACTCTCATTATGGAATTATTACATTTTGGATGGGCAATGAAGAATACACCCCATTAATAAAGACCAATTTGATTTAGAAATGGGTTTGATGAATAAGATAATCATGATTTCATCCCTGAGGAGTTTCATTTGATGAAAGCTTTTAAAAATCTAACTTGATGAGGTATTTATGGCATAAAAATCACATATTTTATCATTATGAAAAAGCTGAGTTAACCAGGTGCTGGACTGTTGTGCATTGCAAATCCCATTAGCTTTGATGACTGATTATGTATGGTCTTTGGGTGGTAGCAGGAAAATCTATCTGACTTTCAACAATCATTGTGTTTTGGTTTTCTCTCCAAAGGAGCCCCAATGATACAGAACAATGGTAATCTCTCACATCCTTATTTCTACTTATTCCTCCACTGAATAATGAGCTTCCTTTGCCATGTGACCAGCTCTTTGGTTTCTCTAACACCTTCCTCTACTACTATGCTGTCATTTCTCCTGTTAAACTACCAGGTTATTATCACACTAAATAGCCAGAAACTTTCAAGCATGCCATTTTAAAATGTTTTTTAATACGCTTTCAAAATTGGAATGAAACAAAAATGTCATGGACCAGAGCAATCAATGCTCAGATCAAGAGGCCAATCTGCAGTCAACATTTTCTACACTAAATATAATAAAAAACACTGCGAGCGAAATCCCTTTGTATGGGCTTCAGGATCTATGGAGCAATCTTTCAGTTTAGAAGGAAAGCCTGCCTTTTCAGAATATCGTTGGAGAAAAGTTAAAAGGAGTTGCGTCCGGGGCACTCTCGGACGTATGGGTAAAGTTCCTGCCCACCACCGCGAAGACTAGGGGTTTGGCAGGTGTTACAGTAGGCCGTGTTTGAGAGAGGGAATCCGGAACGGGGAGGGAGCTTTTCTACAGGTTGGTCGAGGGGCTCCTGTCAGCAAGGTTGTTGAACTATGAGGAGTAGGGTGTTCCTCCGCACGCGCTACGTCCTCCTGGTGAAGCTCCTCACTGGCAAGTGGTTCCTCCCAGTGTCGTATTGGAGGAGGCATGTGGTCTACCATACCATACCCAGAGCCATTGGAATATATGAGTTGTGACAACTCCATTCACTTCATGGGGCCAATCCAATGGCCAAAGTACTGGACCGGAAGTTGGCAGAATGCACTGGACTCAGACAACAGCCCCGCTTTAATGATCTTAAATTCCTTTATTTTAGATTGTTTTTTTGTAATAGTACAACATAAACATTACAGAGACTTTAGTCACTGTGCAATACTATAAAACAGTTGTCACATGCCTAAAATTGCTGATATTTGCATCGCTCTTGTTGAAAACAATGTCACTTCAGGGCTGCATGAACAGTGCTCGAGTGCTGTTTTCTGACCCCTCAATGGCGCAACTCTCTCCGCTATATGGCTCTGCCCATAACGACCAGTCCCAAGACCAACCAGTAGGGCTCATTAGCGACAACATTACACAAGGGTGTGGGGAAAGCAGGGAATTAGGATAATGACTAAATTGAGAGGGAAATTGTTATATATATAAAAAAAGAAGCGCCAGATTTCTTTAGGGTTTTCTACCATTTCCTATCGCCATACATGATATTTCCAACGTTGCCCCAGACAATTACATGCCAATGGAAAGTTCTTGGCTTGCAACTGCCCCCCAGTTCTAAACCGGATCCCACTCCCCCCTGTCATGTTGTATTTCAAGCAGGTACTGTGCGAGGTCGAGGTCGAGGTGCAACTGCAGGTAACCGTACCCCTGGACCACGGGGGTCCTACCTGGGGGGTTACTCTGCCGGTCGCGGCATCTACAGCCGTTACCATGAGGGCAAGGGCAAGCAGGAAAAGCCCTATGAGCTGATGCCCGGTCTGGAATTGGCAGCCTCGGTCAACGCCGTTGGCATCAAACCTGGCCAAAGTCAGTGAGATAGAAATATCCGTATATACTCCCCTTATCTAAAACCCGTACTAAACCTTCTACCCTTTGTCCTCACCGTTACACGCTGTTTGAGGAACCTTTTTTGTATCAAGGGTATGGTTACTACTGACTGGTCATGGGCAAAAGGACTACATTTAGATATTTTGACTTGCAGCTACAGATAAATGGCTCCAATCCTCTGTCCTTTCTAGCACGTCCAGATACCGTAGTAATCATCCTCTTCTCCCCGATATTTCGTCTTTCTTTCATATCCTTTTGAGAGAGATTCAAGTCTCGCCCACATGCAATCAATTCCAGGGTCTGGCTGAAAAGTGGTTGGTTACTTATTTTTGAGCTAGCGCTAAATGTGGAATTTCGGAAGAATATCCGCAAGTACGTAGATGGTATATGGCTCCTGTTTATACTTAAAGGGTATGCCAAATTACAAAGTTACTGCATAACAAAGGCAGTTTTTAGTTACGTCCCACTGCTCTGTTAAGCCAGACTGTGTTGTATGACTGCATCACTTGCCTAAAATAACTTAAATAATAAATAATACATGTTCAACAAAAAACATGTCATACAATGAATTATAAACCAGGCTTTAGTCTTACATCCACCACTTTTTGGCTCTAGACCGGACTTGTACTGCACTGCAGACATTCTACATTAAATTAAGGTTGCCTTTCCCTTCTAATTCTATTTTTACCCCTAGCCATTCTAATCTGATCACTGAATCATCACTTAACGGTAATTACATACAATTGATCCTAAATCCGCCAGATTACCGACTCGTTTTGCAACATTATCTGTCTATTGAACTGTGTCTCGCCTTTTTGTGTTGATGTAACTTATTTGTTGATGCAAAGGTGGAATTTCTTGCTTCTGGAATGACCCCAAACTGGACCTTGTTCCTCAATCCAAGTCTCTGTGGGATCACAGGATCAAGACCGGTCTGAAAGGACTTTTGTCCGTCAGAAACAATAGCTGCTTGTCGACGGCCACTCTCAGAGCAGGAGTAATGAGGCGAGCCGGCGCTTATCGGTCGTCCACGCGCACACCCAGTCCTCAGTGAGATTTACACTGTCAAATCCGCTGTGTTCATTTAACCCTGAAACTGTGCGGAGCCTTCAATTGGTAACATTTGTACACTCTGAGTTAAATTAACACTGGGGATGTTTATGTGTATTCTTCACACTGCTCACACCTTAGGCTTCTAGCTCATTTTAACCCCCTGCTTGACAAAAGATTGCAGTCTAGGTCATTTGTGTTTTAATTAGATAGAGAAAGACATGCAATACAGGTAACAAAGGGGACTTGAAACATCTCAAATCCATCCATCCACAAGATCTAGGATCCAACATCCACCATATCTGGGTGTGGGTATCCTATCCGGGCCCAGACATACTTTAGTATTTGTAATCTGCTGTGATACTGAAGCATGCAGGCAAAACTACAGTCTCTAAACACAGCCATCAGCACCATGTACAGTAACCACAAAAACTGTTACTGGTTTCCACAGAATTGTATTCATGTGTTTCACATTAAAACATGCAAAATATGTGGTGTTAACTTTAGCTTTTCTCAGTATATGGTTTATTTTCTATTGGAGGAGGGACTGTCTTGTGGATGTGTGTAAACGAATAGTGGATATAAAACATGCATGCATACTAGATTAGAGTCTTAAACCTCCTGTTAGCCACACAAAGGCCACTGACAAGCAGCTAATGGCGGGTTAGTTGCCGGTGGCGTGCATGTGTGTGTGTGTGTGTGTGTGTGTGTGTGTGTGTGTGTGTGTGTGTGAGTGGGAGGGTTAGTGTAATCCAAATCACAATCAAAAGCCAACTTGTGTAAGCGCTTACTTTTTTTCTCCCTTGTCTAAATTTTATCCTAATTTTTCACTTTGGTGTGTCCTGCTTTTTATACATTTTGATCTTTTTGGGGGGAATGCCTGTTTCTGAGCATACTGTTTGTGTGCGTGCGTGCGTGCGTGCGTGCGTGCGTGCGTGCGTGCGTGCGTGCGTGCGTGCGTGCGTGTATGTATCCATTCTCTTATTATTTTCTTTTTGCTTATTTTGAACTCATTCTCTTCATTGTTCTTCTGTGCAGTGGGCTTGCAGGCACTGAGCGGCCAGTACCCCGTTTTCTCCACAGCTCCTTCGGCCAAGCTGATGGAAGAGGGGAAGATGCATGCGGTGGAGCACCTCATGAACCCTCTGTCCATGCAGCACGCTGAACACAGCGCCCAGACGGCCGGCGCCGTCCTGCCTTCGGTCTCTACGCCTCCACCCTTTCAGGTGAACATTACACACAGACCTACTACTACGGACAGAGCTGTCACGATTACAAAATCCAAAAATGCACTGCAGGGCAGATATGACAAATAACTGAAATATACAAAAGAAATGACCGACCTATTCGTTACTTTTTGAGGGGCGATAGCCCCTCCTATGTCCAGCTTTTGGTGGAGAATGGAGAATTTACGTCATAGATGAGCAAATTGGCTATTTTGTCTTAACACAAACATTAAATTCCCATTGACAATGAATGGAGAATTTACGTCATAATGTGTCTGAGCAAATCGACATGTTATGATGATGTACGATGATAAGAGCGCCCCTCACTTCACACGGATGTGATTTTTTTAAATGTATGAATAAAATGTTTTAAACATGAAAACGATTACGACAAAATAATTTGATTATTTAAAATAATTACAATTAGACGATTTTTATGACGATTGTTTGTGACAGGCCTACCTACGGACTGCCGTCTCTCTCTTCTCTCACACACAGTCACTTTAGTTTTTTACAGCCAGGGTTCATGTTTTAGGTTGTTATTAGAGAAAGTAAAAGATGAGTGTTTTTTTTTTCATTTGCTGCTTTCTTTCATTTTAACGATTTTAGCTATTTTTGACAAGGGGCTTACAACATCTTATAGCGATTTATGTTTTTATTATTTACTATAGTCCTACTAGACCCCAGAAAATTACATCTGGCCACAACAAATCACAGGATCTACTGATTGTGAAGGGGGTACTATAGGGGGCTGCCATACTGTGTTGTATGGCTTAACATGTCAGTTTGTCACCCCCTTCACATTCAGTAGATCCTGTCATCTTTTGTGGCCAGATGTAATTTTCTGGGGTCTAGTAGGACCATAGTAAATAATACAAACATAAATCGCTATAACATTTGGTAAAGAAATACATAGTTAGAATGCCCCGCCCCCCTGTCAAAAATAGCTAAAATCGCTAAAACAAAAGAAAGCAGCAAATGAAAAAAAAAAGTACACTCATCTTTTACTTTCTCTAATAACATCCTAAAACATGAACCTTGGTTGTAAAAAACTAAAGTTGAACATTCTGTTATTGTTCCTTCGTATGCAGGGGTTCTCAACGTTTTTGGCCGGGGACCCCCGGAAATGCTTTGGCAACGTCTCGGGACCCCCGCCCCGCCCCCTCCCGACCCCCAATATAAATTGACTGCTACAATAACCTTAACCCATTTTGGGCGGGAACCCCTTTTGGTGTTTTAAGCATTATGTTATAATTTAGCTATTGAAAAATAGCAGATCTACAAGCTCATAGCGCGCCACCGAGTGGCGCGCTACGAGCTTGTAGGTCTGCTATTTTTTAAAAATCGTGAAAAAAAAGAAAAAAAAACTTTTTTAAAAATAAATAATTTGGGGACCCCCCAAACTAATTTGGCGACCCCCTGAGGGGTCGCGACCCACGGGTTGAGAACCCCTGGTACTATAGTTGACTCTCTCTTCCAATTCCAACCCCCAGGGTCGTCCCATCACTCCAGTGTATGCCATGGCCCAACATATGCAACGTATCCCTACCGCCGCTGGCCTGTATGGAGGCTATGGAATTCCCATCGCCAACTACGCTGCTAACTCGGCTGCTCTGGCAGCTCTGCAGAAGAATGCAGCTGTTGCGGCTGCAGCATATGGAGGTTATGCAGGCTACGCCATGCCTCAGGCCTTCCCTGCCGCAGCCTTCCAGGTTCCCATCCATGATGTCTACCAGACATACTGATTCTGGAGCACAGACCGCAATGTTGTCTGGACTGAGCAACCACCAATAAACTCCACACATCTGAACAATATACAGTTTGTCCTATTATAACTAAACATCCCTTGTTTCTTAAGAAGTTGTGAGCCTCCAAGGTATCTAAGGAACATTTGTTTGATGTGAATACAATATTCATAACACAGACTGATATACAGTATACTGACCAAAACATACACTGGACCCAAGCGTACCAGAGCATAGCCTTAATCATACAGTATCGACAGGTTGCCACTGAAAACCACTGAGTAATTATAATGTTGTCAGGAAAATATGCCTTTTATATGCCAACAACCCTGTTCCAACAAAAGCACAACCAACAACCAATACCAGTACTAACATCGTCACACACCCTTAACTTTCTCTACAACTATACTGGTGTGGCAAACAAGAACATTGAAGGTACATGAAAGTATTTATAAAGAGATGATACATATTTAAGGTTTATTCTCTTTGTAGACCACTCATTTTTATTTGTGGTCATGTTCTTCTCTGAAGTAGAAATGAGGTGTAATTACATTGTGTTTTAATGTGCTAAGAACTAGATATTTAAAAAGAAAGAAAAAAAGAAGAAAAAAATCTAAAAAGCAGGAACTACTGACCAGAGAAAATACCACTAAAGACAAAGGTTTTTGGATATAATGTTTTTTTTTCTTCTTTCTTTTTTGTTGTTATTTTTTCATTAACATAGAATATTCCAGAGAACTGTTCATACTGTAGGTAATGTTGTCCGTCCATGCTGTTTGAAAGAGCATAGTTCATAGATGCCTTTTGGGTATTTTTTGGTTAATATAGTTTTGTTTGTGTTTTTGGTTATCTTTAATGAAGGTTATAAGTGATGTGTTTATTTGCGTATTAACTACTTAGCATATGTGTTATACTTTTCAAACATATAACTTGATATATTTGAAGTAATATTCCCAGCTAACTTTTGTGGAAAATTCCTTTAGGAATACATAATGGAGAAAAAGTCAAGTCAACTGCAACGCTTCCTTAATGGTGGGTGTCAAAGGTGTTTTCACATGCAGTATGAGTATATTATCAAATCATCATGGGTAAGAATATTATATATTTTAACATTCTTAGATATTGAAGTAACTTGATCTTTGCCAGAAAACTAAGACTGAAGTGATATTGCTTGGTTTTTCTCATTTACTTTATGTATGCCCATGTTATCATTTTTGCATTGTCTGACTCTTGAAGGTGAACAAATGTGGACAGAAAAGAGAGATGTACATGGCTATATAGACCATTCCATCACTCACAGTTTGCCAAACTAGCAACTAAGAGAATTTAAGGTTACACTCCAGTCGGATTTATATTATAAGGATGACCTGTGCCAGACTAGTGCCTTACAGTAGTATCTACAGTGCATGAGCTACTCTGTGCTCAATAATTTTCATGCATTCCACGGGTCTTTTCACAAAGCTAGGCCTAAATGTTTCATATAAAAAGGAGATACTTTTGTCCATACAACTCCGTGTTCTTTATTATCCATATTGCCATTGCGTTATTTTTTATTTTATGATGCTAGTATGGTGAAACTTCTGTATGTACGGAAACTTGGTGTCAATTTCTGTGGTTAGAAATGTCAAGACGACCTCTTTCCTGCTCTCTCTTCTCTGAACATTCTTGCTGTAACACTCCACATACAGTAGTAGCATTCTGTGTTATCTCTTCCTCGTCCTCCAAAACAGCTTGACCAAGGTGCACTTAACCATATTTATAAAAGGCAAGAGATTGCCACTATCAGATGAAGGTTGAGATATTTAATATACTGAGCATTATTTCATGTATGAAGGGGTTTGGTTTGGATAGTGTTTTTCGATGCCTGTGTGTGTCAGACAGAGTTTTTCCTCACAGATGGAGCAAACATAAAATGACCCCTATGAATGTGTTGTAGGCACTTTTAAAACTCTGCTGTGTGTTGAAAACAAGTGTACTATATGTGACTATCTGGGATTAACTGGAGCAATACCTCACAATGAAATATGCTTGTAGTCTATCTATGCATGTACTGTACTACAACATGACACACAACACAACACACACCCATACACACACAGCTGCTGATCATGAAGTCACACCATTTTTTTTATCCAAAAGTGTGAAAAGCTACTTTGAGTTAAAGAAAGAAAGAAACATCAAAATTTTGAGTGAATTGTACAACGAAACGTTTTTATTTTATTTATATCTCTTATTTGATTTTATATTATGTTTCTCATTCAAAATAATGTTATGGACTTTTCTTTTCTTTTTTAATTTGTAAAGTGAGGATGGCGCTGAGAGGATTGGTCTGACTGAAGAAGAGGCTGATGTTCTTAACTCATCAAATATTACCACAGCAAATGAGGCATACTTTGTTGAAGTAACTCTTCTCTTTCTGTCCCAAAATATGTTTAGATTCTTTCCCCACCCCCTCATGTCTTAAGTACCAGGTCTTATGACTTAATTTTGACCACTCAAAATAGCCAAACAGCATTGGCCATGCCTCCAGTTCTTAGGTTATAAGGCCTGGTACTTAAGAGATGCAAAATAGTGCCAGCCTCCTAAACTGGATTTTAACTCTTTTTTGAAAAACTTGCCTGTATTTTGTTTTCCTTTACGATGACGAAAAGTCAGGATATATTTAATATATGCTTTACATGTATTGTGTATGAAGTGAGAAAGAAAAGGTATAATATATTCTAAGTTTAAACATTTTTTCCCTTTTCAATATATACACATTAATTAGGGATAACAAAAAAGCAAAAAAAAAAAGTTTTTCTTTTTGCCAAAGTGTTCAATAGCTTTTGACCATTCAATGTTTTTGTAGTTGAAGTAACTTTTGAACTGGGTTTAGTGTTCTGAGTGGGAGCACAAAGGCATGGTAGCTGATACCCATTAAATTCCACTGATTGGTACTAATTTATGAGACAGCTAGAAGATGGCTCATACGGGTCATCTCACTGGTTATTTGGCTGGATGTTCTGTACTTCACTGTAGCCTCTGTTTGCCGTGACAGTTAACTAAATGTGATGGCAATCTGAACTGCAGTCTTGACATCTGCACAGCACAGTAACACACGGTTATCAGAAACACCTCCATTCATTCTTGGTCTCTCACTCAAAACACCTGCTTACTTTCTAATGCCTGCATTTCACTCATACTACATCTGTAGTATGAGCTCCTCCTGCTACCAGTGTGTCTAGCTGAACATCGGCGTTAAAGTGTAAAATGTTCTAGTTTGTGCCTTATTGCCAAGTTGTGCCCTTTGATGTAGTTTTGTAGGCCTATGCAGACTGTTTTCTATCAGGTTTGTAAAAAATAAAATAAAAAAAAAAGCTTCAGCATTGTTATATTTATAGTAAAGTAGATAAATAAAGCATTTCCATAAAGGTGTGTGTTATGGACTGGTGTTTGTCATATAAAGTTCTGTTCCAATCAATCAAAGCTTAGCTTATCCAACAGTATAGGTCAAATATCTTACTATACAAATATATAATGTGGATGTAATTCAAGGGGTTTTACACAATCAAAGCTTAGCTTATCCGACAGTAGGTCAAATATCTTACTATACAAATATATAATGTGGATGTACAGTAATTCAAGGGGTTTTACACAAGTGTAGGTCAGAAGTGTTGTGATTAAAGTAACCAAAGGGCATTGAAAACAAGGCCACGCCAACGTCTACGCGAACCCTATTCTTAGTCAACATATTAGGGCTAATTAGGCTATGTCTGGTGAATGTTTCATAAACGATCCTCTGTAGCACAACTTTCCCCTGGAGTTACACTTAAACCCAAGGCAGAACTTAAGGAGGTGAAAACATGGAGTACAGTTAAGCCCCATTTACACTGGCAGACAAATCTAGCCTGAATCAGATCTGTGCCACATCAAGATTGAAATCCGATTGGTTTAAATGGTCACATGACTCATTTGGACAAATCAGATTCCAATCTGGATGTGGCTCAGATCTGATTCAGGCTGGATTTGGCTGCCAGTGTAAATGGGGCCTTAGACTACTCACATCCAGTCAAATCTGATTCAAATCTGATTTATTTCCCAAATCTGATCTTGTGGCCCGACCATTCACACTGCATTTGCAAGTGACCAGATCGGATCTGTCACAGATCTGTGTGTTCCGACTGGCAGCCAAATCCAGGATCAAATAGATCCGTGCCACATCCAGATTGGAATCTGATTTGTTTAAATAAGTCTAAACACAAACAAGTCACATACAAGTCACATGGAATCCGATTTAGATCAGGTCACTGCATTCAGATTGAGATCAGATCAGATTTCAAATCAGATTTGAACCCTGCACCTCTGAATGTGGCTCAAGTCTGTCTGCATTTAGACTTATTTAAACTAATCGGATTCCAATCTGGATGTGGCACGGATATGATTCAGGCTACATTTGGCTGCCAGTGTAAATGGGGCCTTAAGGGGCCTTAGTAGAATAGCAAGGGTATATGGACCAAAAATAAAACCCCATTCTGATCATTTCAGAGCAATCTGAGAATGATTGCTGATTAACAGTGACAGGTCATCATGGCCCACATTTAATAACTACTTACATCACTGCATGCTGCTATGTTTAGTCATCACAAAGTAGCCTAATGCTATCACAAGCATTTATTAGTCTAGTTTGGTTAGGCTGTGTATGCAACTTTTATCTTGGTAACAGTAAGTCGATCAGACACTTATGACAAAGTCGCCATCTAGTGGCAAATATATTTAATGAATTTGTTTTGTGACCAGCCTAACCCCTATCCTATCCAATTATAGACATGTCCAAAGTCCAGCCCGGCTGCCCGGCCCAGCTAGGGGCCAATAGTGTCACAAGGGCAGACTTTATATGACCCATGGCTTCCTTCCTCAAATACATTATTTAGAGCCCACCAGGATAGTCATGTGAAATGTGAAAGTTCACACATGAGTATTTTTTAAATGATTGTATAACTGTTTGTTCCTTGAGTCGTTTCATTCTCAAGATGCCTCATGTCAAACCTTTTTATACTTTACATTTGTCTACGCTTAGTTACAATTGAACAAAAGGTAATTTATTGGACTGTAAATACAGTACAATAACAATGCAGTGATAATGCGGTGGAATAAGGCTGATTGTTTTGTTCACACAGCAGATTACATTTGGCTACAATTTGCACAATAGACAAATATAGCCTACAATTGTTAAAATGCAATGCATTTTTACTGTAGCCTATGTGACATATTGTTATGGTCTAAAGATACAGTATGCCAGGAGATGAAGTCGGCCCTAAGTATTTTCATATTTTCAAATATGCCCGGTGCCCTATAGCCTACCCCCTTTCAAAACCATTTGGACATACAGTATAGTCTTCAACATGGTAGCCATATTATAGCTCCATAAAAGTACAGAATATAGCATTAGGGAACAGATTTATTTGCTCATTCTTCTTTTCCCAGGTTTCTGATAATAAAAGAAGTTAAGTGATAATAATACCAATTTGCATAACCGAATATGGATATGGGCCTACATTTTAGTATAATAGAATAGTAAGATGAATAACTTAATTTATGTCATTAATAGTAATACATTAATATTGTTGTTGTTATTATTATTATCATCATCATCACTACCACCATCACCGATTCCTAGTAGTAGTAGTAGTATTATATTATATGCCATTTACAATTAAAATAATCCAATACAATTAGCTAATTTTGTCCCCTCAACCCCTATTTTAATTATATTAAAAAAGTCCCCCTCTCATAACTGCACTACAAATCCCACAATCCTTAGAACGGTCGTCTTTGTACATGTTTTGCATTGCTGCCGCTGTTTTGTAGATTTATAAACAGTGTAGCTGGAGTCAACCTGCTCTCTAGAGCTCCAGAGGAAATCCACATGGTTTCGCGATCTGTTGAAATGGCTTTGCTGCGCATGAAGCCAACCTTGGCTTAAAGGAGACGCAACAAAGCACACAAAATGGCTGTGCTCTAGGCCCGTGCGAATAAGTAGGTTTACTATAGCTTTAAGAACGCAAAAATAGTGTCTGCTTCTTTAAAATTATATTCGTTTATTACTGAATAGATAATTAAGAAAAGTTTTAAATTCATAATCAATAATTTGATGCGTATAATATACGACGAAGCCAACGCGTTCTGTTAAATATGTCACACTGTTGGACAAGGGCCTCTTGCAACCAAAACGTCTGTATATCAGATCTGTTCCATTCTTCCTCAAATTGCATGTAAACCTACTCAAGTGTACGCGGAATCGAAAGTGCAAAGAAGGGGATACGGACGGTGATGGAACCGGACAGTGACCCGACCGGGGACGTTAATAAAGGACAGCCCGTGGACAACAAGGCCACGGAAGAGACCGCGGGTAGTAGTACGGCGGTCACACCGCGAAGGGGCCTGAGGGAGCGGGGAGCGCCGCGTCCGAGGTCCGGTGTCCCCGCGACCCCGGACGTCAACGGAGCTGCGCCGAGCCCGCAGAGCTCTGGACGGGTTTTACGAGACCGATCGACCCGGGCTGTGCCGGCTTGGCTGAAGGACAGCAAGAGCGACGATGAAGACGAACCGGTCGCGGACACCGGCGCGGCCAAGCGGAGGAAAGTTTCTCATTCCAGACGAAAGAGGAGCGTGGAATCCGCGGGTTCAGCGGCACAGGATGCTGCGGACGTCGCAGCAGGTGACAGCGTTCAAACTAAAGAGTAAGTTTTTACTGTTGAATCAAGGTAACGGGTCTATGTCAGCAGTCAGCACTATTTGTTTTAGATGTAGCTTACAGATAACTAACAGATAAGGGAAGAAGAAAAAAACAACACTAATCTAGCATCAGTTTCAAACTTGTCACTACCTAGTACCTACAAACTCGGTCGGATCAAGTCCTGTCAAAAACACGCCTTTCGGTATAGTTCGTCCCCTTGCTGTATACATCTGCATTAGATGAAGAGAGGGTGGGGTACATTTACCTGTCTTAAAATGTGTCAGTGTCTTGTTTCATGCTACTGTTTGCGAACGTCTGCGTGCTCTGATCGATACGAAGTGTTAGTGAATAAACATAGCTTGCTGACATAATCAGGCTGAAGGGCATCATCAGCCAGATAACTGTAATACGCAAACAAACAACTAGTTTTTATTTTATCTTTATCTTTCCCTGTTGCAGTTCAGGGGACTCCAAGAAACCTGAAGCAGATGCTCAAGGTAATCTGCCTCAAATTAAATGAACACACACAATTAATGAAAGCCAAATCTTTGTATATGTCTTTCTTTGATATTGCTTAAATGTCATGGTCTTTCCCTCTCTGATGAAACGTAAGTTAATGTGTCACATTATCTGATGCCAGGTGTTTGATGCCATGATTTCATTGCTCTCTAGGAGGTCCTCTGTCTAGACGCCCCCCACTGCAGACCCGTGCCAAAGCTCCTGGTGCCAGGGCTGCCAGGGGCTCTGCCAAGCCTGTGTGTAAGAGTGAACCGGGCACAGAGAATCCTGCTGGTGAGCAACCTGCTTAGCTAGGAATTAAATGGCATGTTTTAGTTATCTGGACTGCTAGTCACTACAAATCAGAGTAAAGCTTTAGATTTATACTTGTGCCGCAAACGCCCCAAAATAGCCAATCTACAAGCTCACAATGCATCACAGATGTGGCACATTGTGAGCTTGTAGGACACCATCCATTAACAGATGTGAATCACTGGTTTCTTTTGAAATTGGCCCCAAAAAACATCTATCATTCAGGAGACCACAAGGGGAGGTAAATGCAAATTCCCATAGAAAGGTGTCATTCACATTTCACTGACACAATTTTTCCTTTTGCTCCTTTGTACATATAGTGTTTTGTTTTTGTAAATGTTTAATGCTATGTAGTTGATGAATTAAATACATAATATAGGACCACAGTGGAAACAAGTCCCAGGGACTTTTTGTGTTACCCTTTTTTTGTGTGGCTTTTGCCTTTTATTTTATATTTTTTATAGAGGGACAGACAGTAGTCTGACAGGAAATGGGGGAGAGAGATGAGGGGGGTGACCTGCAGTAAAGGCCGTCGGGATCGGGAGTCAAACCCGCGGCGCACTGCCAGACTTGGGCTACCAGCCAAGGTGCAAGAGATACAACAGAGAATAAATTAAGAGGACTTGAATAATTCACACAGATTATTTATCCTGGTGAACAAATTCATTGAGGGGTGCTAGCCCCTGGTCTATGTCCAGCTTTGAGGGTTTGCGTAAACACAAACATTGAATGCATTACAGTGCACCATGCCAGTACGGTACAATATTGTATGTAGTTATTTTATGTAGTCTTGCTAGTGCTCATGATCTCTCTGTGTCTCCCTCTGTCTCTCTCTCTCTCTCTCTCTCTCTCGCTCTCTCTCTGGTTATGCAGCAGGGGAGGCAGAGGTGAAAGATAAAGAGGCAAATACTGATGCAGTGTGAGTAAACTGTATATTCTTATATAGAAAATTGGTCATTTTATTGATGCACGCACACACACACACACACACACACACACACACACACACACACACACACACACACACACACACACACACACACACACACACACACACTCAGAGAGAAACAGTGGCGCCAGCTATATTACAGATCATCCCCATATTTGGAAGTGTGGGAGACAGACGGGCACAGATTGTGTGAACGTTTCATTGACCTCTGTCCTACTTCCTTCACAGTGAGAAGAAAGAGGAAGGTGAGGATGCTGATGTTTCAGGCATGAATAATGAAGGCCCTCCATTTCAGAATGACCCCAGTGACCTAGACTTCCAAGTACTACAGACACAAAGGTACCCCAATCATAAACCATAGAATTGCAACTGGTGCAAACTGTGTAAGGAGAGAGCATTCGGTGTATAGCACTGATTTCTGTTGATTATTTTTTTTTCCAGCGGTGCGGAGGACGTCGAGGGACTCAGCAGTGATGAAGAGGATGTTCCTTTCAAAGATGATCTGAATGACCAGAGCTACAACCCCAAGGCTGAAAGGTTGTGTGTGTCACACACACACACGCACACACACACACACACACACACATGCGCGGTGCAAAGTTTGCAGATCGAAATATCTGCTGTCATCTCAATAGGGGTGTAAAATATGTCCGGTCCCTGAAGTTCCCCGTCTCTCTTTTCTGCATTTCTCAGAGACGTCCCCAAAGTGAAGCGAAGGGCCCCTCCTAGACAGAAGGAGAGGAAAGATAAAACTCCCACTAAAGACAAAGAAAGAGAGGTTGCGGACATAAAGATAGAGGGTTCTGAGAACACGGAGTCTGTGGAGGAGGAGGTGAAGCTGGAGGAAGATGCGGGCGAGGACCCGGATGGACCCAGAAAGTATGTTACGTTGTTTTGATTGTCCATCGTTCTCCTGATCACATACTGTATACTTGACTGAATCGACTTTGTTCTTTTTCCAGGAGGGGCAGAAGGAGGAAAGACGACAAAACTCCACGGCTTCCAAAGAGAAGGTTAGACCAGGGGCTCCACTGGCCTTTAGCTTAGGGGGACACTCTTTTTCGCGGACAGTGGGACCTGATGGGCGCTTGTTTTACAACGCCGGCTACTACTAGTAGGGCGGGATTATAAACCTCTCAAAAACTATGCCTAAACCCAACCTTTACCCTAACCTGTAAAACAAGCGCCCCCTCAGTGCCAATCAGGTCCCACCATCCGCATAGCTTGCCTTATTCCTCGTTCATGGATGAGGGAGGGAATACACCCATTTTGTCATTTTATCCATGAGTAATTTAAAATAATAAATGTATTGTTGTATTTATTTTAATTGTGTTGTTTAACAAATGTATTAACAAATATATATATTTGTACGTCCTGCCCCCACACACAGAAAGAAACCCCCAGTTCAGTATGTGCGTTGTGAAATGGAAGGGTGTGGCACAGTTCTGGCTCATCCTCGCTACCTACAGGTTTGTCACAGCAAGCACAACAACCCAGTTGGAATGCCTTATGATGAGTGGGCCTATTATGCCAGTTCATAACAGAGGTCAATTCAGTAATATAAAATGCATGATTGAGAATCCATCCATTGTGTAAATGTGTTACGTTCTTGTTGCCTCCTATTTCCTCTCCACCCAGCATCATATTAAGTACCAGCACCTACTGAAAAAGAAGTACGTATGTCCTCACCCCTCATGTGGAAGGCTGTTCCGACTACAGAAGCAGCTGTTGCGTCACGCTAAGCATCACACAGGTATGCATGCCTATGTACTGTGTACAGTATAGAGCGTCGCAGTCCCGCCCCCTACCATGGACCAGGAAATGAATCCCAATGCATTTTTCCCATAGACATTTCTTAAAGTATTTATTTAAAGACGGTTACGCCACGGACAAAGCCAACTCGAGTCGTGACAACTCATGACAACACAAACAATATTTTGGACCAAACAAATAATTACAAAGAAGAAAAACAACAAAAAAAGTGTTGTAACCTGCCGTTTTTTTCTTCTTTCTAATTATTTTTTCGGCCCCAAAAATTGTGTTTGTTGTCATGATTTGTCACGACTCGAGTTGGCTTTGTCCGCGGCGTAAACGTCTTTAAATAAATACTTTCTGAAATGTCTATGAGGAAAATGAACGGAGAATCATTTCCTGGTCCATGGTAGGGGGTCGGGACTGCGACGCTCCATACACAACACACACATGAGCAGTAGTCAGTTGGATACCTTTCAATAAATACATCTCCAAAAAGGAATGATAACATTGTGTTTTTGTGATGTTCAGACCAGAGGGACTACATCTGTGAGTTCTGCGCTCGTGCATTCAAAAGCTCCCACAACCTGGCTGTGCACCGCATGATCCATACTGGAGAGAAGCCCCTCCAGTGAGTGTCTCTCTGTTTGTGATGAATGTCATTCTTCTTTCAGTCTATCATAATAAGCATTTACTCTTCTCATTCTAACATGCTCCCTTCCTCTCCCATCCCTATCTGATAGGTGTGAGATCTGTGGCTTCACCTGTCGCCAGAAGGCCTCTCTGAATTGGCATATGAAGAAGCACGATGCTGATGCAACATACCAGTTCTCCTGCTCCATCTGTGGCAAAAAGTTTGAGAAGAAGGACTGTGTGGTGGCCCATAAGGCCAAGAGTCACCCAGAGGTACTAATTGCTGAGGCGCTGGCGGCCAACGCCGGCGCCCTCATCACCACCCCTGCGTCCCTTCTGGAATTTCACGGAAACCCTGTCCAGGCAGAGGTCACCAGTCTGGAGGTGAGTCAAGTAGGGCAGGCTGGGCACGTGGCACAGTTGAGCCAGATGGGGCATGTTGGGCATCAGGTGGCACAGGTGGCTCAGTTGTCCCAGATGGGTCAGGTTGCCCAACAAGTGAGCCACCAGGTGGTGTTGTTGGGTCAAGACCAGAGCCTCCACACCATGCAGGTGCCAGTGACCATTGCGCTGTCCCCCATTGACCCCCCTTCTCCTGCTGAGAACCAGCAGCAGACCCACCTCCAGTTCCAGATGCCCCTCCAGTTTGTGCAGGCAGCTCAGCATTCACAGCAGTCACATATCGGGCAGTTGACCCTCCATTCTGGGTCAGTGGTGACCCAGCAACAATCACATCTGCAGCATCAGCTGCAGCAGCCGCCGATGTCTATGCAGTCATTTTCCTCACAGCAGCAGCAGGTTCAGGGACAGACTCAAATCCTACACATGACGTTCCAGCCTGTCAGCCAGTCCCAAACCCATATTCAACAAATCCCTATACTAGCACCTCAGCAGCTCCACACCCTGCAGACCACCTGCTCCAGCCCGTCTCTGCTATCGGCGTCCCAGCTCCAACCTCAGGATCCATCCTCCAACAATGGGGAAACCTACGTTCTAGACACCTCAGTGCTCACGTCTTCTCCGTCAGCTAATTCCCTGCATCATCAGACGGAAGTGGGAGGGGAGGGGGATGTGGTCTGGGAGCAGGAAGGGGAAGTTCTGACTGATAGTACAGTGGGCCATGTGACACAGGTTATCATATGAGGAAGGACATGTGTGCAACTGTGCATACTAGAGCAGGGGTTCCCAAACTGTGGTGCGTGCACCCCTTGCGGTGCGCGCACGCCCTCTAGGGGATTGCGTGACATGAAAAGGGTAATGGCGGCAAAATCTGGTAAAACACTGTTGCAAGGAGATGTATAGAGCAGCTGCGGGAGTATACAGCAGCTGCATGTCTCTCAGTGCAGTGACATTCTGTGATTATTTGCCATAATCATGAAAATAAAAATAAATCGGCCAAATACAACAAGACAACAAGCGGTGCGTCAGCTAGGTCAGGAGGTAACGGGGGGGTGCACGGCCAAAAGAGTTTGGGGACTGCTGGCAAAGATAGTAGCCAACTATATTATCTGTGACGCTATATACTGTAATACAAAGTTTGAGACACACACATAGGATCACCATAATGTTATGTATTATTCACCCATAGTCACTTTTTGGTAGCTTTTTAGATCTATCAGGGAAAGATACGTACGTATTTGTATCTGTAAGTTGTTGCCTTTGTACATAAGGTGAAATAATGTTAGTCCTCATAACTTTTACTGGCCTTTTGTGTGTTTATTAATGCTAAAAACAGATATAGGAGGATTTGCTATCGCAAAGCCTGTTATGCAGTAATATAGCATTTCTCAATGTAAAATTACAGTATTGAAATGTATTGACTCAATACCTGAATGGTCACAGAACACCTGGAAAAGTCATTGAATATGAGCAATCGGGTTTTCCATACCTGAGAAAAGTTACAGTTAAATGGGCCATATATAGAAGTTTTGTTGCAGGATTTTATTTTTCTTATGAATTTGTCAAGCTTGACTGAAGGGAAAACACAATGTAGCAGGTTTTGTGTTTATGGAAGTCCAAAATAGTTGCAGTTTGTTAACCAAAAGACTACTTTGGGCATTGAAATTAGCTATACAACAAGAAAGTTTTTCATATAGATGCTAAGATACTGGCTATAGCATAGCGCTATAAATTATATAAGCAATAGCCATTGGACAGTGATGAACTTTCAGTGGCCAATATGTCCCTGCACCATGTGTCAATACTCCCATAATTTGTGATGTTGGATGTGTGGTAAGAGAAGATTCTGTTAATTTATGAGGTAAATAAATGTCTTTTACATTAACTTGTACAAACAGTGTATTTATTATAACGGGGAAAATGCATGGTTTGAGTCATTCGAGACAGGCTGGAAACATGGAAATACACAACATTAATCCCTAACCATTGGGAACTTAACAGTGTTTTAGCTTTAGACTAGAACAGACCCTTTAGGGAACACATGGGCAACATGCAGTCAGAGGGCCAGCCTGGCCCTTTACTTTGACCATCTCAATCCGATCCTCAAAGTTAAACAAAATTGGAAATTAATTTTACTCTACTCCAATTAATTATTAGTAATAATAAACCATTTGAGTACACACCTGCATTCCATATCTGTATGTACTCAAATGTTTATGATGCAATACATTTGATAATGTGAGTGATACAGTGCTGTAAAGAAATCACACCCGTGTGAAGTAAGTGGTGCAACTCCGTGTGGGGGTCCCTGGGGGGGGGGGGGGGGGGTTCCAGACCCACAGGAACGCACCCAGGGTGCCGGCCCGATTGCGGCGAGCCGCCCCGTGTCCGAAACGGTTGAGAAATGACAGAGTTACCGTGTGGGGGTCCCTCTACTGTACTGTACTATACTGGCACACCCAAAATCACCATATATACAGTTAATATGTGCGTGTGTGTGTTAGGTTGCGCACAGGTGGTGAAAAACAACCATGGTGTTTTCGTGCTCAGACGCACCCAGGCAGGCAGGCACCCACACACATACTCACTTAAGGAAGTGGTTGCACCACTTAAAAAAAACTGTTGGCCCTATTGTAAAGTAGTCTGTCCTGTCTACCAAATTAATGCAGTTTTAACATGATTCAGCACTTCATGTTCCAATCCAATAGTCCAATGTGTGTACTCTCTCTAAGCGTTTAGGACAGATGATGGCGTTCTCTGTCCCTTTGTCTAGCAAACTGCTTCATGGCTCGTTTGGGAGGGATTAAGGTGTTACTCAGTCCTACCCTCCTCTTCCTCCCTTGTTGCTCCTCAGTCTCACCATCACCCTGGGGTTCTCCATCACAAGACCCGTGCATATGGGGTTCAAGCTTCTCTGAACCCTGTGTGTCATCGCCCACAGAGTGTCCACTGGGAAGGCCTGAGGTCTGCAGGTCACTGTCGTGAGCAAACTTGCATTTGATTCCAAAGCGGCACCTCCCGTCCTTTCTGTACGCCACGCACATCCTCTTGCCTCCTATCTGGGAGGGCTTGGCCTGCAGGGTGAGGGGGACGTGCTTCTGTAACACACTGAGTTTCTCGTCGGCCTGAATCTTGAAGGGGTTGGCAAACACACTGCTACCGGCGCAGGCGCTCAGCGGAGGAGGGGGGAGTTTGTTGGGACTGGGAAGCGGACGTCTGGGGGCGAGGCGGGATGGTGCGGAGGATACCGCTGCCACAGCCCGCTTCTGTGGTGGTGGTGGAGGTTCTGCCCGTGCTTCTGCCGATTCAGATTCACTCTCTGACTCACTGGAGGCTGAATTGGACTCCAGCAGGAAGTTACGGTTCTTCTTGACAGCAGTGTCCCTGCTGCCCACCTCACTCCCAGTGCTATGAGGGAATGAGAGACAGTGGTAAGAGAGTACATACACAATATTGTAAATATTTGTTTATGTAAATGAGAGAGAGGGGGCAGGGGTAGTGGGTAGGCGACACACACACACACACACACACACACACACACACACACACACACACACACACAGGTATTAAGTACAAGTAGACGTTTTAGGGATCCAGATATTCCATATCAATTTGGAACAGCCAGTCATTACACAGGCTATATATACCCTTATAAACCATAAGTAAGCTAGCTTACAAAATAGACTGTATGACTAACGTTACCCGACAATGGCTTATAATAAAAGATGTTTGCACACACGCACACACACACACACACACACACTGACCTGGTAGTACCACCGTGGTTGCCATCATCTCCATCCCCTTCACTCTCTGAATCAGAGGACATTCCGTAGCCGACAAGAGAATTCATTTAAATGAAATCGCGTAGCAAAGCTCAATCGTTATTCCTGTCTCTTGGAGATGAAGTACTCTGAATTAAACGTACGGCAAAAAAAGTTGAAAGGTGCTGAGAAAATGCTATAAGCAGAAGCAGACAACTTCTAACTTAAGTCGTTGGTAAACATTAGCAGCTACTGTAGGTTAGCAGCTGAAAGAAGGGTTGTTTTGATGTATCTATGCCACCTACAGCACCGGCATGGCATTGCAGTTTCAAAAGCACTCCTCTTTTTGCAGACCTAGTTATTTCATTTAATTAATCCAATTGTGATATTGTGATTTTATTTCGTTACGTTTTGGATTACTTCACTGGCACTGCCAAATCCTACACATTTTAAATCTGAATTATTATTTCAATAAATGTGAAGAGATAATCATGTCATGGCTATTTGCATATATGCAACAAATAAAGTACCCAATCCTATCCTGTCCAATGTCTTCTTCTTCTTCTTCTTCTTCTTCTTCTTCTTCTTCTTCTTCTTCTTCTTCTTCTTCTAATAATAATATAATAATAATAATTCCACTATTCATGATAATAATATTTTTTTTACATGCTTATTGTTGTGTCATCAATATATTAATATTATTTATTTTTGTTGTTGCTGTTGCTGAAATGTTACAACTTACAATGAATGAATGCATGCCAACAGGATGGTCAGTTTAACTTTGGATGAATGCTCGACTGGCTACATCCAAGCTAAAGTTACTTTTATCATTACCATTTACCGGCAGTAAATCAGATAAGCCTCGTGAATAAATAAACTCCTCCCTCCGCTCCGCCTGAACGGCTGGTGACTGACTGGTCCCGTTAAATTCCTGTTGCTTGGCATCAGGTTCCTGGGGGAAAGGGCGGGGCTGAAGAGACTTACCGCACTCACTGTAACCCAACCACACAGTACTATCCAGCAAGTAATGAATAGTGAGAAGCACCACCGGACTGGTTCCCGTTTTCAAATCTTTTACTAATGAAACTGGCTGACTTTCAGCCAGCGAGGGCATCGGAAGGGGAGGGACTGGCTGCAGGCTGCCTGAACTAGCTATGGCCAGGAATCTGGTGCTCATTGGGATGTCACTGGTGTAGGTCGGAGCCAGCCTGTTGCGCGTCCCTGTAGCCCGGCCCGGTCAGTCGAGTAGAGTTCCAACCACCATGGCACTGATGGCAGAGAGGCGAACAAGAGGCACGATGACCGGCTCGGAACCCACTCGGACCACGACGGGGAGAGCTGCTGCTATCGCCGAGCAGTTGCACCATGAATGCACCCTCTTATTGGAACTTTTTGTGAGTCCCTTACATCTTCGTGCATGCACTGTCTGAGTAGAGAGATCCCAATTTATGATTCATTCTAGAGAGTACCGGGTATATGAGTTTGAGAGGATTCTTTGATGGAAGGAGTAGGTAGGCCAAGGTTAAATGGAACATAAGTTTGTGTGTGTGTGTGTGTGTGCGTGTGTGTGTGTGTGTGTGTGTGTGTGCGCGCGCGCGTGGGCGTGTGTGTAAAACAGACAGTGTGAGAGGGAAAGAGAAAGATGTGTGTTAAAAAGAGATAAGAGGCTGAGAAGTGTGTGTGTGTGTGTGTGTGTGTGTGTGTGTGTGTGTGTGTGTGTGTGTATATTGTGTGTATATTTTGTCTGGTACAGCAGGGGGTATAAAGGAATGTTGACTGCGTGGTGGGAGGTGGTGGGGTACCCAAAACGAATGACAGAGGTGGGCGTTTGCCTGGGCATGTAGCCATCATATGTTTTCATGAGTCTCTTTGACTATAGGTGTGAGTGCTGCTGGTTATTAAAATGTCCTGGTTTGCTTCCAGTTTACTGCCTCATCCGTTCCTTTTTTCATCCAGCTTGCTGGGAGCAAGGGAGCGGCCTGGAATATGCAACTCAAAGGATATATGACTGTTTCACTTCTTTACCTTAACTTAATATGCCTGCCTGTTGTGACCCATAATGAGCGTTCATAACCGTTTTTTAATGGTTAATTAATCATTCATTTGGTTACTATTAATGAGTTACACATTTCTTAGTGGTTATCTCTTAATGCGTAACCATTTTATTGCGGTATCGTAGGATTATTTTGCTAAAATTGCTGTCTGGGACATAACTTGTAGGAGAAGGAGGGAGCCCCGCACACTGCCCCTTGGTTGCTGGTTCAAGAGCTTTTATTTAATAAATAAAAGCAACGCAAGCCTGAGGAAGGTCTCAAGACCAAAACATTGCTCGTATTTATTAAATAAAAGCTCTTGAACCAGCAAGTGGCAGTGTGCGGGTTTCCGTCCTTCTACTACCTGTACTGCCTTGTCGCCTACGCAGTAGTACACAGTACTACGCATCTGCTCTAAACAGAACCGGGTGTGCGGAAGTCTTCTCTTCACTGGGACATAGCTGTCAGAACATAATGGGCTTAACATTTCCAGGGGGGGTCACTTCAATTGTGATCCTCTCAAAATTCTTTATTCTTGATTTTGCTAACCCTTTTCTCCCCCTAATATTAGAATACTGGGTTTATTATCTCCGGCAGGCTGGACAGCCGAGGGCTGATGACTATGTTTTCGCCACTGGCTGTCCGTCCGTGTCTTTGAGATTAAAACTGAAGTTATGCCAGGGACAAATGTTTTGTGACTGACACACACACACACACACACACACACACACACACACACACACACACACACCTTTCTATATTGGCTTAGTTTATATTCTTTACCACAGTGTCTAAAATTAAACAAATGTGAGGAATTAACCTTGGTTGTATAGGAAATACCTTTTAGAATGGTCTACACCTGCAGTAAAGTATTAGTTGGCACTGGACGCCCCTGAAGAAAAGAGCGAAGCGATGACTCTAATGATGACTGAGATAGGCACAGGGATCTGGGGTGTCCCAGGTGAGGAAAGACCCCCACTGGAAGTCAGAAAAGGAATTATTCTGGCTGCTTTAAAAGTGTAATAACAAATCAACTCTAATATTATGAAACTCTGACATTAACTGGCTAGGGTTAGGGTACTGGTTCTGGGAGGTCTCAAAATAGATGACACACCAGAAAGAGGGTGGGGGTCTGAAACATTTGAACTCCATCATGTTATGCCTCGTACCACACAATTTTATTTTATCTTCAACAAAGTCTTACATTTGTGGACCTCTGCCTTATCTAGTTGAATACCCCTGTTTTTGATAGGTTGATTAATTTAATTCTTAATTAACAAGTATTGTTAACAGTACATGTAGCCTAGTACTGTATATCTGGTACATGGGGTTAAGTACACAGTTTAACCCAGTGCTCCCGCAGAAAGAGAATGCATTGTCAGTCAGTTTGTCACACAATACTTCTGTAATCTGTATGGCATAGTGCTTGCTGCACACAGCCTGCAGCATTCCAGTAGCCAATACGGCCTCAGCCTACCGTCCAAGTTATTGAGTACATTCCATTCCACATAACATGGCATCAAGTAATATTTGTTTATTTGGGGAGGGGGCAATCAGATGTAAATGTACCGTATGTCTAATGGCGTTTCATTCAGCCCTTACTGCGAAAAGCGGAGAGTCCTTTGAAACATCATCTAGGTTTTGACAGTAAAAACCCCAGTGGAACCGATGTCAAATAAATTAAATAATTTCTGGTAGAGTGTATCTCCTTTGGGCGAGGTTAGTTTTGAATCATTTGTAAAATGGTTTTCTGAGATTACCACATCGTCACAACTGCATGATGATATATGAGAAGAATGAAAATAGTCTCTGGACACATTACCCAGCCACTGGGATGTCACAGCTCAACAGAATCATATTTCTTTTTGCTTTCCAGTCTAAACAGCCTTGTGTCTCCTCTAAGCACACAGATTAGCTCTTTAGCACCCTGTCTCTAACTTTCGTATGGGCTTGCAAATTAGCACCTTGGTATAACTTCATAATGAAGCCTTCATGTTCTACAGTCCAGGCTCACTCTGTTGTGTGGATTTCAGAGAAGGGAATTTACTTTGTCAGTTTATTGTGTAGTATGAACTATACTGTACTGTTTAGTGTTTATATACACATACATTGTCATTCGCTGTTGTGTTGATAGACTGCACACATCCATCCTTATATTCACTATTGATCTGTACATATATTTATTCAGATATAATCATTGTTGATAGACTGTACATAATATATATATATATACCAGTAAGACGCCTGAGGGCGAGGTTGCGTGCACGCATCCGCCTGGGTGACAGCAGACTGCTGGGTGAGCGCTGGCGCTTTGGAATGGGGGGTCAGATAAACATGTCGCCTGGGTGACAGCAGACTGCTGGGCGACCGCTGGCGCTTTGGAATGGGGGATCAGATCAACATGTCGCCTGGGTGACAGCAGACTGCTGGGTGAGCGCTGGCGCATTGGAATGGGGGGTCAGATCAACATGTCGCCTGGGTGACAGCAGACTGCTGGGCGAGCGCTGGCGCATTGGAATGGGGGGTCAGATAGGGCTGGGCGATATGACAAAATCTCATATCACGATATAGAATCTTTTTTTATCACGATAACGATATACTCACGATATAGCATATTTTTTTACGATACCGATTTTTGAGTGGTGTAAACCACTCCTACAACTGGCTTTGTTAGTTTGTCTGTCTGTCTGTTCGTACCAAAAAATGAGCATGGTTGCTATGGTCACCCAGTTCACACGGGTGTGATTTCATTACGTCAGACATTACGTCAGACCACAGCTGATCAGTCTACTGTATCTAAAAATAGATTTTTGTTCAGAGTACTGTACTGTACTGTACTGTACTGTACTGTACTGTACTGTACTGTTAAGCTCTCCTCCCTGGCCTCTGTGTGTTAGGCTGCACAACAGTGACACTTGGTGGTGACAATAATGATGCTATTTCCGTGCTCGGATACAGGGACACACACAAGTCACACATAGCTGTCTATAGTGGTTGCACCGGTCAGATAAACATGTCGCCTGGGTGACAGCAGACTGCTGGGCGTGCGCTGGCACTTTGGCATGGGGGACCAGACCAACATATGGAATGAATTCTGTACTGGCCATATATGTAGCGTGTCTTGATTGTACAGTGTTTTATGAGGTCAGATCAACATTATGGAATGTCAGAACAGGTCAGCTCCATATATGGAGATCTAAGGGTGGCAGCAGGGACAGTGTCTTGAGTGTACAGGGTTTGATGAGGGCCCAGGTAGGGCCGGGCCATAAGTTTCGGGCCTGTTGAGAACTCTATTTTTCGCTGGCTGCCGGGCCGGGCACTGCACTAATAACTTTGGGGCGGGCCCGTCTAGAGTTTGAATGGACAGGTATCGTATCAGTCAAAATCTAAGAGGAAGGATGGATAGGGAAGGATCAACATTTGGAAAATGGAATGTCAGAACAGGTCAACTCCATATATGGAGATGTAAGGGTTTGAGGTCAGATGTAGAGTTACTGGCCAATTTTGATGACAGGATCTCCATATATGGACATTCACATATATAGGCTGCGGCTTAATATTTATGACACGTGGCATGACCATATGTGGGGGTGTGGGGTGGGTGACGGACGGACGGACTGACGGGAAATGCACGTTTTCATAGTAAATGTGACCTGTGGTCACAAAAAATCCAGTAGACTTGGCTGCAACATGATGTCATGAGTGGGAGCCTGTATTTTTGAGGGGCGCTATCCCCTCTATGGCTTTTGAAATGACGTCATATGGCATGCAGCCGAGATCTAGACTTTGAATGTTTGTTTAGAGCACTTTAACAGAGTGTCAGCCAAAGTCTATGGACTTTTAATGTTTGTTTACAACAGTAAACATAATGTGATGTCATGTGGGTCGATAGAAATAGTCTTGTGACTGGTTTTCTTTTACACAATGTATAGTGTATTCATTGCAGTAAACCTGCAGGCTGCAATGAATGAAAGTGACATTTTAGTCAATTCAGGCATTCTGCTTAATGCCTAAATTGTAAAGTGACCCTGTCATAAAGGTCAGGCACCCCTCCCTCACTTCACACAAGTGTGATGTTTTTTGGGGGGAGCATGGGTAAGAAACAAACAAAGTCCATAGACATGATGTCATGTCTGAAAGCCATGTGGCGTCACCACACCCAAAATGTATGTATTTGGCCGCGGACCTCCATCTCAAAATATTTTGTACCAGGGACTCCCCAGAAGCAAAGATTTGAGTTGAAAACATTAGCTGGGAAAGAGTATATATTCAAAGATTTACACACATTTTCAAGACTTCAATAATAGCAGATTTACAAGCTCGTAGCAAGGCACTTGCTACGCTACGAGCTTGTACATCTGCTATTTTTCAACAGCTAAAGTTTGAAATAATGGTTAAAGTGGTTAAAAGCTAAGGTGACACAGATGCGTTCCAGGTCTTAATGGGGTTTAAGAAACATCCCCTCTCTGCTCCTCCTATCATGTGAGGGACTTCTGTCTCTTCCAGAACTTCCGGACCTCGGTGTGTCCATGCGGCGTCACCACCATCATCCTGTGAGCAACATTCTGCCACACCAGACAGTCCAGAGCCTCGGCTCTGTCTCGCAGAACCTCGAAGTCAGCCTGCGAGAGGAACTGGCTGTACAGCACGCCCTCGGCGAACCGCAGACGATCCCTCTCCAGCTCCCACAGCTGTATCTGGTCCGTGACAGTCGGCGGCAGCAGCGGGTTCTGTCGGAGCATGACAGGGTGCGCTCTGGTCTTCAGGAAGTGGATGATCTGCTGCGCCGTGATCCCGTTGGCGATGGCCTGCTGCACGGACTCCCTGGTGAGCTGAGCCACGGCCACGTTGGAGAAGCTGTACAACATCTCGCTGAAGAGCGCAACCAGCGCGATCTGCAGCTCCGAGTCTGTGTACGCGTAGACACGGTAGTTGGTCTCCACCACGATGAATCCTGTGTCTCCTCCGGGGGTCCCGGTGGCGCCCCCTGTGGCGGGAGAGTCGGTCGTGACTCCCGCGGCCAGAGCGATCGCCAGCCGGGTGGGATAGTATCGCCTGGACTTCCTTTTCCTCTGGAAGACGAGGCCGAACTCCCTGAGGTGCTGCAGGAAGGCGAACAGGGACTCGCTCATGCCCTCCACGGAGTAGCACCGGCCCGGCGTGGAGAAGCTCAGTTGGAAGAGGAAGGAGAGGATCTCCACGAGGTCCATGCCTCGCTGCGCCGCCGTGTCGAGGTACCGCAGCGTGAAGTACCACAGCTGAGAGGCCGTGTCCAGGAGGAGGAACTGGAAGCCGGCGGAGGTGATGGACAGCGGCGGGGCCTCTCCTCCTCCCGGCTCGCTCCTCATCAGCCCGGCCTGCTCCAGCAGCCGAGCCAGGTCCTGGCTGACCGTGGCGCTCGGCGAGCCCACCATGAACCGCAGGATGGTCTCCCAGTGCTCCGCGGCGTAGCGGTCCAAGCTCTCCACGTCGCGCGCGTGCCGGTCGGGGCCCAGGGCGCTACAGTCGTTGGCCCACGCTTTCCCGCCGCCCAGCAACGCTATCCGCAGGTTGTCTCGGAACACAGGGTTCATGACGTATCCCGGTAGGTCGCCGTCCTGCGACGAGGGCCGCCGGTCGTCGTTCCAGAGTCTGAGACCCCTCAGGACCGAGATGCAGCGGTCGTGCTCCTTTCGGCTGTCCCGTGTCGCCCACAGAGCCGCGGTGGCCTGCGGCAGCGGCCGCTCCTCGTCCAGAAACAGCAGACGCATCACGTAGAGCTTGGCCAACGGCGGGAGCTCCCTGTAGACGGCCAGACAGACGGCCGGGTGGTCGTACAGCCGGTCCAGGACCTCGGGACTCAACTCTCCGAGGTACTCGTGGAGGTTCTTGCATTGCAGCTCGACGCGAAGGTTCATGTTTACCTAAAGGAAGGGCATGAAGAAACGTAGAGGGCAAGGATACGGGGGTCGGGTTGTCTAGAACTGGGATGATTAAAATGAGTATAAGATTTGTGTCAGGGGGTAACTTTATGTTGAACTGTTATCGGTAGACACGACCCGACAACCTGCTGCTTCTCCGAGTCTCCGAGACTCTTTTATAATAAACTGTCTGGCTCTCGTCAAACCAATGATGTCATAATGAGAGGCTATATACATAAATGTCCAGGTCAACAAAGTAATACATTGAAGAGGAAGGTGATTACGCAAATTGTGATTGGCCAGAATGAGATGATGTATGATGTTAAGAGAATGTGAAGTGAGGGGCACTCTTAACATCATACATCATCTCATTCCGGCCAATCACAATTTGCATCCTCACCTTCGTCTTCAATGTTTGTGTTTACACAAACACTCAAAGCTGGCCATTCATTGTCAATGGCATTCAATGTTTGTGTTAAGAAGCAATGTTTGAAACACACACAAGAAAAAAAGAGGCAATGTTTGTGTTTACACAAACCCTCAAAGCTGGGCATAGGAGGGGCTAGCGCCCCTCAAAAACTCACACAGGTATTCTGTTGATCTGTTCTTATCAGACACGATGTGCATTTTTCCATTCCTCGTTCTTTGATCCAGAGGCAGACTGAAGGGGAAGGAGTTCCCAAAGGTGCATGGCTCATGGTATCTAAAATATAAGGTCTAATAATGTCATCATTACAGTCAATGTTCCTACTAAATGAGTAAATGTCCCTTGTCAAGTTGTGATATTTTTCTAGTCTCTGCCCCCAACTATGTAATCTTTTCACATTCTTTCTCACCCACTTTCCTTTCTTCGTTGTGTCATCCAAGTCTCTCACCTGCACTCATTTCTTCGTCCCCCTTCTGTGTGCTCTCTCTCTCACCAATCTCCATCCTCCTGAAGAGAAAGAAGGAGAGCCTCCCTCCAGATCTCACTGTGGCCGACGATCGCCTGGTGTCCGTGCCGCCTTCATCCTCCCAACTGGAGACCAGAGACAAAGTGTGGCGTCTCTACTCTGCCCTTCTACAGTGTCGCAGCTTGCTAGACAGAGCCATCAGCAGGGAGGACGCGGAGCTGGCCGGTGGGGAGAAAGGAGAGTACGAGGGCCAGAGGAAGACCGTGAAGGAGAGATTAGCCCTGCTGTTGTCCAGCATCGGAGAACTCCTGAAGGCTGTCGATGGAACTGCTGTGTTAACTCCGGATACAGGAGGCATAGAGGTAGGAGCTACAGTAATGTTGTTAAAGTCAATGGGGTCATGAAGAGTAGGATATGAAGACAGACTTCATCGGCCTTCTCTTCTCTTCTCTTCTCTTCTCTTCTCTTCTCTTCTCTCCTCTCCTCTCCTCTCCTCTCCTCTCCTCTCCTCTCCTCTCCTCTCCTCTCCTCTCCTCTCCTCTCCTCTCCTCTCCTCTCCTCTCCTCTCCTCTCCTCTCCTCTTCTCTTCTCTTCTCTTCTCTTCTCTTCTCTTCTCTTCTCTTCTCTTCTCTTCTCTTCTCTTCTCTTCTCTTCTCTTCTCTTCCCTTCCTCCATTTCCCCTCTCCCTGTATCCCCTTCATGTTAACAGATTGACGGTCCTACTGTTCTGTTCGAGGTCAAGCTGTGGATCTACCGGATCTTCAAAGAGTTGGACTACTGGACCAAGACAACCATGACTACGTTACAGGCCCTGCCCTCAGTCACAGCCAAAGAACAAGGGAGAACGAGCAGGAGGAGGAGAAGTACTCGAAGATGAGATGAGAAGGGTGATGGAAGATAATGAAAGAGACAAGCTTAGGGAGTGGGGAAGAAAGAAGGGGAATAAGTCGGTGTGATAAAGAGAGTGTTAGGGAGAGGCGGACAAAATGAGACATAATTGCCACTGAGGGGAGACAATTCAAAATGAGAGGGACATGAGTCTGTTGGATAATCTGAGCTAAGTAGGGCTCAACAGTAAGGAGACTTGAAAGAGTGAAAGGCAGTATACATCTGAAAATTAATTACAATCTGAGCATATTTATTTATGTTACACAGCTTTACTTGCTGCTAATAGTATAGGTACAAACATTGTAACTTGAAATGACTGTAAGAGTCAGAGTAATTTACTCTTAGTCCTTTACTTTATTTTTCTTTATGTGAATGCCGATTATATGACATTTTTCATTTCATATCAACATTTGCCCTGATGTCGCTTATTTTGCTGCTTGTGCATGCCTTGCCCTATGTCAGGTAGACTACTGATCCACTGCCACACACAAAGCCTTCAGCAGGGGACACATTCATTTGATTGATTTTGTAGCCGTCTAATACAGGGGTTCTCAACCCGTGGGTCGCGACCCCTCGGGGGGTCGCCAAATTATTTTGGGGGGTCCCCAAATTATTAAAAAGGAAAAAAAATATTATTTTTTTTCCCCCAACTGAATGGATGGAAAATTAAGAGTTTACATGGTACACATAGTACATGCATACACCTTCCTAATGATTATATCTGGTTTCAGTATTTATTTATGGTGTATTTTCTCTATTATTAAGGTTATTGAAGCAGTCAATTTATATTGGGGGTCGGGAGGGGGCGGGGGTCCCGAGACATTGCCAAAGCATTTCCGGGGGTCCCCGGCCAAAAACGTTGTGAACCCCTGGTCTAATACACGTCACAAGCTAGCTGTGATAAAAGGACAGTCTTGGATACGCGTGAATCCCGTTTGTGTCCGAGCATAGGCATGGCTGAGGCATGGTAACGCCCCGCCTGCCTGTGATTGGTCTACTGACACTGCCCGTCTTGTCTGTCCTCCGAGACGCAGGTTACTCTGTGGTAAGATTGAGAAATCAATAATGCCGTTTGCTTTGATAGTGTTGATTATCGTGTATTAATCTAATTATAGTAAACTAATACTATTACACTAAAAAGGATAAAGATGAAGGGAAAATAGACCTACAATAATGTTTCAAGTTTACACATACAAACAAATTACACAACACAAACACTTTATTTTAGAACACAGACACACCCAAATCAAATCATATTATGGCGTGCATGTTCAATCAATTATTCCATCAAAGCAAACGGAATAAACAATATTAGTTTGCCTCTTCTACAAAAATAAAACTTACAAGTTAGCGTTCTCTTGTATCATACCATACTACTTGTATTATTTCCCACCACGGAGTAACCTCGCATCAGACTATCCAGGCATCATGATCCAGCATATCCACCTCGGAGGACAGTGTCGGTAGGCCAATCACAGGCAGGTGGGGCGTTACCATGCCTATGCTCGGACACACGGAATTCACACCTTGGGATACCATATCTGTTTCTCGTTCAATAATGATTGCGCCTCTTTGTTTATTGATTCTGTACAAAGTCAGTGTAATGGTGCCCTCTAGTGTTGGCAGTGTGTTTTTTTTTTTACTTCCATGATCAGCTGATAGGTCAACACCAACTTTGTATAGGCTTGATTAATCCCTGTTGCAGATTCCCTATTGCAGATTTTTCTTTAAATACATGAGTTCATATTTTCTCTTCACCATATTTGTGTCACTATAATAGGAATAAGTGCATAGTTGATAATATTTGCACAGCATATACTGTAGATGTAACCAATGAAAAGACAAAACCAGTTGTTCACATCTGTACTACATTTTATTTATTGTATTCCTTTCCAAATATATTGGGCTAGATTCATTGAAGAAGAGGATGTGGATTGAACATTGGGCCTTATGAGGATATATAGAGGTTCAAATTGCTTTATATTAAAGCCTGCAGTTGTGCTACACATAACATGTATCAGTTTCAGATCAAAGTGCCTCAGACGGCCAATTTTAGACTGATAACTCTTCTTTGGTTTCCTACAGATCAGAAGAGGAATTATAATCTAAGAACATTCCCTTTACATTTAATTGATTGATTGATTTCTTGTTTTTTGACATGTCTTTGTCATATTTATTGTAATAACTACTCTGTGTATGCATGAGCTTTGATTGTAGTCTTGTAACCCTTCCCTGCCTTCCCTTATGACCTCTGGTGTAGAAAGTGCTGGTGGTAGATTATTGGCTCTAACCACAAACTAAGGATCAGGTTACTATTGCATTGTCTATGAGTAGCAAATCTGGTGAAACTCCCAGTATCATTTAGGCAATAACAATAGTAGAGATAGAGTTCTATAAGAATAACACTGTATCTTTACCCTATGTTAAAGGACCACTTCACCACTTTTCAACATCTCTTCATATAATTGGTCCTCACTAATGTTCATGATAAAACACCACCATTTGTTCCTACTCAGTCTGTGTCTCATAGAAGGGCTTTGGGCAGTTCGGACACCCGTCCACCAGTGACATCATCATTAGGTAGATTATTTTTAAACAAGATTTGTTTTAAAATATATTTAGATTTTTATTATCGTGTGAACGATGGCTTCAACTTTTGCATTGCAACTTTTCAGGAAAAGAATGCCTGCCGTTTCTATTAGCTTGGATTCACCATCGATGATGTCACTGGTGGACGGGTTTCTGAACTGCCCATAGCCTTCCTATGAGACACAGACTGAGTAGGAAAAAATGGTGGTATTTTATCATGAACATTAGTTAGGACCAATTATAGGAAGAGAAGTTGAAAAGTGGTGAAGTGGTCCTTTAAGACTTTATTAATGTAGGAGAGGGTTTTCCGATCCCCCTAAATCTTGAAGCACAAGTTTCCTATTCAACACAAATTGTTTCAACATTCTTATTTTTTGTATAGCCCATACGTTTCAAATGGCTTCACACATCAACAGTATAATATCATACAGCAACGACACCACATCTATAAAATAACGAAATAAACAATTAGACGGTAGGCAATGGCACTTACATTAGAAGCAAACATAACACAAGAATGATAGGATTAGCTCGGATAAGATTAGGGACAATCGGAGGCAAGAGAAAAGTGATGGGATTTAAGCTGCGATTTAAATACACAATGGAATTCACCTCCTTAACCCAGACAGATAGACTTTAACATAATAGCAGGCAGCAGGACATGGTGGGCAACCACTCTGCATCTGGATGAAGTTGTATTGACTTGAATAGAAGGACAGCCTCCTGGGAGCAGAGAGCCTAGGCTGGCACATTATGGCATGATCAGGTCAGATAGAGCTGATGGAGCCTGACCATGTAGAAAGTTACAATTAACAACTTAAAACTGAATTCTGAAAACTGTTGTTGAAGAATACTGATGCCACATTTTGAGGTAGTTATGTATCCTTTGTACTGCAGATGATTTCGAGAGGCCAGATAATAAAGCGTTGTATAGTATTCAAGTCTAAATGAAACATTCATGAATAAAAGTTTAGGAAAAAAAACGAGGTTCAAAGAGAAACTTGAATTCATTAGTATTACATTGAACAAGTGGTCTGTTTTAGGAGTGCAAAGTGATATTTACAAGTTGGTTAGCTATCGTTCCAGGAAGGGCAAAAATCTTCGAGATTAGTATTGCGTAATTTACAGCTTGCATACCTATTTAAGCTTGAAGGTTTAAACGTTGAAGCAAGGCACTGGCTGAACTTTTACGTGAAAAGAATCTTTCCCTTATTACTACTGTTGGGGTATAGTAATAGAGTAGTAAAGGATCTTGTTACGAATAAAACATTTTGCACTTAGAGCATTTCCACAACCCTGGCCATCGGTAAATGGTGCAATTATATAGCGCCTTTATCCAAGGTGCTTTACAGAGATGTGCATTACATTCACCCATTCACAATTTCACACACACATTCATACACCGATGTCGGAGGAAACCATGCAAGCCATTGCAAGGCACCAACCTGCACATGGGGAGCAATTAGGGGTTCAGAGTCCTGCTCAAGGATATTTCGACACTAACTCTGGGGGAGCCCGGGTTCGAACTGGGAACCTTGCGGTTGCCATCCGGTCACTCTACCCCTGAGCCACTGCCTGCCACCCCTAGTCGTCGTTTCATTATTTAAGAAGGGGAAGTGATAGAGGGTCATTATAGAACCTAGAAAAAGACTAGGACTAAGGAAGGTAGACTAGATCAAAATGTCACACTGGATTTATTTATCTAGCCAATTCACTGTTTATTGGCTCCAAAACGACTTGTATTTTGTGAGGAACTAGTTAGACAGCTCAACTATAAGGGTGATAAGTCATCTCTATATAATATGTCAGTTGGAAAGCTGAGAGAGAGACATAAGTACACGGTAAAATCCTCAATGCAAATGTATCGATCCTTACGGGTCCATTTGGTTACATTCTCAGAGTTAAATGCACACTGAGACCCTATACAAGCCAGTAGGGGTCAATAGGGCAATCACCATCAATGGACACACACACACAAAGACCCCCAGGAAAGTGTTCTAAATCTTCAGGACCTGAATGGAAACAAGACCGCAAGGACTTTTTTTCCCGGTGATGGTGATCCCATTGGACGTGTGTTTGACTATACCCTGTACTGATTACATTTCTGTTTGACTGTACCCTACATTTCTGACATTTTCTGCCAATAAAGTATTCAATCAATCAATCAATCGGAATGTTATTAACATATTTTGAAGTGCCCCTTTAAAGAGTTAAGAGCTGACATGACCTAGCACAATACATTGGTGATGCAATAGAGTCTAGAAGGCAATGTATCAAACCTGTGCATTTGATACCTATACGAATCAATGTTTAATTTAACCAGTTGGCAGTGTTGCTTTGGAGTTGCCCAAACTGCAAGTGCACATTTGAGTGATGAGTCTGCTATAAACACAACACGAGATATAGCTATAAACACAACATGAGATCACGACACTGGTATCTGTATTCGGTATCGGTATCGGCTAACACAGAAATGGAGGTATCGGGATTGGATCGGAAGCGAAAAAAGTGTATCGGGACATCCCTAATTACAACCATTGACAACTGTGGCTATTACTTTACAATTTTGGTTTGAATGTTGTGTGTGTGT
>NC_136809.1:46719849-46737349 GCF_951216825.1 Electrona antarctica
TTCACACAAAGTTTCCATGGTCACATTCACAATAATGGCACAATAATTACATAGAACAACTATCTGGGGCAGTTGAGGATGTCCTACAATATGTTGTGTAGTGGTCTACTGTTATTTTTGGAAACAAGTCATGGCTAAGTTGTCCTAAAAGCTAGCAAAAGGTGACAAGTCTTAACTGTCACTTCCTGTAAATACATGTTTGGTATAGTGTGTGTAGGTACAGTACACTGGCAGGCAGATCCGCACCTTGACCAGCAAAAGTATGCTTACTAAATGAATAGTGTACCTGTTGATGCCATAAATAATGCTGGGTAAGAGACTTGCCGTTGGATGTGCAAACCTGCCACAAAGAGCTGTTGTCTCCCTGTCGGCTGTCACGATACAAGGAAGGAAAAATAATGTTGAGGTGAAAGGACAACCCTCTCAAATTAAGCCGTAGAAATCTTAACAAAATGTGTTGCATTCTTTCAAGTTATTTTAGAAGCTCTTTTATGTGAACAATAAAAAAAAACATATAACCCACGTATTCACTACATGGTACCGTTACCAACTGAACTCAACTCGCTTTTTTATATATATATTATTATTATATTTATTTATTTATTAGCCAAAGTTGATGTGAAAACTATTTTCAATAGTGTCATTGATTGTGTTACGAGTTACGACAGACTGCGCTATACTGCATGGAAGCTCTCGGATACTTTTAACAAACTAAACTAGCCATGAAGATGAGTGCCGTGATTTTTCTGTTTTGTATGTGTCTATGGAGTTAACATTACTCTAATAGACCCCCAGGTGTGGTTAGAATACTCAAATATGTCTTCCCTGTGTATTTTTGGTTTCTCAAAAGGAGCAATCGAGGCCCAGGTCAAAAGGCCCAATCGAATGGACAGTGATCTAGTGACATCACAATATCATCCCCTCCCTTAACCCCTCCCCCTTTATCACACAACAACAGCTACAGCGGTGTGTGCCGCGTGCCACCCATCACCACCCACCAGGCAAACAAGGCATAGTCTACTTAATGAACTGTGACCACATTAAAAAAACATAATTTTAACACATTATGTACTTTTTTTTGGGAAGAAATCTTTCTCCTAGTATAATCATAGTACCTGATGATCATGTTTTAGGGGGGGGGGGGGGGGGGGTCACGGCATTACCTCTTTAATGAATATTGAGCAACTAACTGGCTTATTTCTTGCATAAAATGAATTGTTTAAAATGTTAGATAGGAATTGTTTTTGTCAGACTGTAAAATCTGTGTTTTTTGCGCAAGTGTCCCCTAGCTGCTGTGTGTCCCTCAAATATCCCGATATGTCTGACCAATCGAATCGACTTCAAAGTTGAAACTTGGCATGTGTACCGCCGTGGCATGTGAACCCCCTGGTTTCAAGCCGATGAATATATCACAGCCGCTCCCGCAGTGTCTGCTACCACCGTTGCAAAACTCTGAAGCTCCTCCACGAGTTCATGTGCTGTGTAGGGTATACCCTGAAAATAGGGGGAATCAGTGAACGAAGCCGGCTACAATGGCAAAGACAGCTCCTATTGATAGTACATAGTGGAAGTGGGCTACTACGTAATAGGTGTCGTGGTCAGATAAGCGCTAAGTGGTTGTCCGGATTTAAATCAGAACATTTGTGTGTCTATGTTCCTTGTATGCCTATTGCCCATATATGGAGATTCCTGTCTGTCTGTGTCCGTTGTATGCCCACATGGAGATCCCTCACGTCATCAATATGACTCGCAAGTACTATGATATTTGGTACTGCACTAAGTACTCTGACAACGTGTACGGGTATCGGCCTAGTTAGCTTTAGTTTTAGCATCATTTAGTTCTACTACTTTCCTACGCAGAGGGTTGGGTATACATTGCTATTTTGGCCAGCTTATGGAGGGGATCCTATATGCAGTGAAAAAATCACACCCGTGTGAACTGAGTGGTGCAAGGTCTTATATAGCCTGATCAGCTGTGGTCACTGACGTAATGTCAGTGACGTAATGTCTCATTCCGGCCAATCACAATGCACCATGCTAATTTTTTGGTACGAACAGACAGACGGACAGACGGACAGACACGTAAACTAACAAAGCCAGTTGTAGGAGTGGTTTACACCACTCAAAAACCCATGTGACGTGAGCAGTGCTTGATGATGTATGATGATGATGTATAGACCCACATGATTTCACATGGTGGCGCAGCGGGGAAAACCACTCCAAAAAATGTACCCGTGTCTGTTCGTACCAAAAAGAATGAGCATGGTTGCTATGGTCACCCAGTTCACACGGGTGTGATTTCATTACGTCAGACATTACATCAGACCACAGCTGATCAGTCTATATAAGACCTTACACCACTCAGTTCACACGGGTGTGATTTTATTTTTCTTCGTTGGGTACTTTTATTTACAGTTTGGTAATAAACACAGTGGTACGATTTCAGTTCACAACGAACAAATGATTCACTCATATAGTTTCAACATTTCAGCACCATAATAGTAGTAATGGATCTTGATCAACAGTCAATCAAGTAAAGAATTATTCACGTACCATACATTGCATGAACCCGGACAGTTAGGACAAAAGAGGACTTACAAATTCTCGAACCCCCCAGCCCCCACATACATGACGTCACTGGCGGTAACCACAGTAATTGTGCTGCTATACCGAGGTAAACAGACACATAAAGTCAGATGTTGGTGCGTTTAGCACCGCTCAACAATAAAGAGTCAACTCCAGCTGAGCTGGTACCGGAGAACTCGCCAGTTTACCGACTCGCCGCGGTTTCGTGCATTTTAGTTTTACTTCACCTTCATTTAAATTGCATTGAATTGAGAGAGAGAGAGGATAGTTGTTTAGAGTTTACACTAGATGAAGTGGGAATGCTAAAGTTTAAACACCGAAGGGTACCGAAACAATGTAATAATTCATTTGTAAACAATATCCTGAATTGGTAGGCCTACTATCCATTGGTATTCACATACTCAACCTTTTATCATTGAATAGTTGACCATTTAATTGTACAAAACAATTTGATCACTTTGGAAATGAACTATAACATCTGTGGGTTTGACATACTACACTGATGAAGACAGCATGTTAGCATAACGATGAAAACATTGATGAAGAATTTCCCCTGCGGCGAGTTGGTAAACTGGCGAGTTCTCCGGATACCAGCTGAAAAGCGCCAGACGCATGTCAGTCACAACTGTATACTGTGCAGCTGCTATTGAAAACTGCAATGGCCAACTCATGCTATTGAGACCATATTGCTATAGCTTTAAAATAAATATGTGACACCTATTGTCATGGTGGGCAGAAAGTTGAACCCAAATGCAGAGCCAAACACAGGAGCAAATTTAAGTTATTTATTCACAATGATGGTGAATTGCATGGAAATGGAGTTGCATGGGAAAACAAACATGGAGGATGAGGAGAGCAGTCCAGGCAGGTGGCAGGCAGAAGAACAGGTGAGCTGGGTTCTGGAGGAGAGGAGAAGAGCATGAGTTGCAGGAAACACAGGAGCACAAAACTAGGAAAACTAGGAACTAAGACTTGGAATACTACTAAACTATAACTTCACTACTAGGACGTAAACACTGGTTTAGAGACAAGCTACTACCATGATAGGTTGTACAATGATCTGGCGATGAGTGGAGTGAAGACCAGGGTTTAAATACTGTCAGGGCTGAAGAGTTGATGGCCGGCAGGTGTGTCAATTGAGTGCGATGAGGTGACCACAGACAGGTGTGCCAAGGCTGGAAGCTGGGAGGAAAGCCGACGCCCACACACAGCCACAGTATGGCAACACAGAGCCCCATACTGTGACAGTACCCCCCTCTTAAGGGACGGCTTCCAGACGTCCCACAATGCTGATCAGGAACACCAAGCAGGGCGGGTGGAGGGGGTCCGGAGGAGGGAGACCAGGGCAATGGACTAGGCACATGCTGTCTGGAAACCTGGACACCAGACAGATGGCCTGGACGCTGGTTCGAGGCAGATGTGGAGTCATCGGGCGGTCGGCCCGGAGGCCGTGACGAGGCAGATGCGAAGTCATCGGGCGGTCGGCCCGGAGGCCGTGACGAGGCAGATGCGAAGTCATCGGGCGGTCGGCCCGGAGGCCGTGACGAGGCAGATGCGGAGTCATCGGGCGGTCGGCCCGGAGGCCGTGACGAGGCAGATGCGGAGTCATCGGGCGGTCGGCCCGGAGGCCGTGACGAGGCAGATGCGGAGTCATCGGGCGGTCGGCCCGGGGGCTGAGACGAGGCAGAAGACAACAATGGCGACGCCGCAGGCGGAGGCAGGGCCAGAGATGCTGCAGGCAATGGCGAAGCCGTAGGTGCTGCAGGCAGAGGCGAGGCCGGAGGTGCTGCAGGCAGAGGCGAGGCCGGAGGTGCTGCAGGCAGTGGCGAGGCCGGAGGTGCTGCAGGCAGGGGCGACGCTGGAGACGACGAGGTGGGTGCTGCACACCCTGGAGGCGAGATGGGTGCTGCACACCCTGGAGGCGAGATGGGTGCTGCACACCCTGGAGGCATAGTGGGTGCTGCACACCCTGGAGACATAGTGGGTGCTGCACACCCTGGAGGCATAGTGGGTGCTGCACACCCTGGAGGCGAGATGGGTGCTGCACACCCTGGAGACATAGTGGGTGCTGCACACCCTGGAGACAAGGCTACAGGAGGTGGGCTGGAAGTCACTGTGGCTCTGGACCGGTTGGGTATGGTGGCTTGGCGACCCAAGGAGAGATTTGCTCGTTTGGTGGTACTACGAGGACCTCCCCGGGCCAGCCTGGTGCCCAGATATGAGTCTACAGCTGGCTCAGAATATACTGGGATTTTGACCCTACTACTGAAATAAGCAAATAGGCTCATAGACTGGGTGTTAACCGGGCCAGGTTCAGTGCAGACAGGCTCATCTAACACAGAAACAGGATGAGTAGCTGACTGCTTAGGAGGCTCATGAAAGGCAGGTTGAAGGGCCACAAATCCGAGTCTAATTGACTGGAGAGCTTGCTGGGAAGCAGTGGAAACTGAACTGGTATGCAGAAAGGTCTTGAGCCGATCACGGATAATGTCAAGTTGGGGAACAAAATGACTCACCCATGGCCTCTCTGTGAACCACTGTTGTTGAGTTGAAATGTCTCTGTGGAGCGTAGCATGCTGGCTCGGGGGAGAGGCCATGAGGCGTGCCACCACATGGTCAAAATCGGCAACCTTACTCTTGAATAGCTTTAGCTCTGCTGGGTTCATTCTGGCCAGATCATTCTGTCATGGTGGGCAGAAAGTTGAACCCAAATGCAGAGCCAAACACAGGAGCAAATTTAAGTTATTTATTCACAATGATGGTGAATTGCATGGAAATGGAGTTGCATGGGAAAACAAACATGGAGGATGAGGAGAGCAGTCCAGGCAGGTGGCAGGCAGAAGAACAGGTGAGCTGGGTTCTGGAGGAGAGGAGAAGAGCATGAGTTGCAGGAAACACAGGAGCACAAAACTAGGAAAACTAGGAACTAAGACTTGGAATACTACTAAACTATAACTTCACTACTAGGACGTAAACACTGGTTTAGAGACAAGCTACTACCATGATAGGTTGTACAATGATCTGGCGATGAGTGGAGTGAAGACCAGGGTTTAAATACTGTCAGGGCTGAAGAGTTGATGGCCGGCAGGTGTGTCAATTGAGTGCGATGAGGTGACCACAGACAGGTGTGCCAAGGCTGGAAGCTGGGAGGAAAGCCGACGCCCACACACAGCCACAGTATGGCAACACAGAGCCCCATACTGTGACACCTATTAAAACAACTTTATTCATATGGGTGTAATGTTTATGTCGCCTGCCCTAAAGTATCATAAACCATATTGGGGGATAAAACATTAAACACCAGATTCAGAATTCAGGAATGTAAAATTGACTTTTCCTAGCTCTTATCTCATTTGTTCAACACATTCATTTCCTAATATTTGAGAATATATTTTCTTTGTCTTCACATTATAAGATTGCACGATTTCCGTCTGCGTCTCATTGATTGGCTATGGGCAGTTCAGATACCTGCCTACCAATTACACGTACCACTGATGGGGATTCTAAGCTAATAGAAACTACAGCCTTTCTCTTCCTGGAAGTTAGCATGCTGGAATAGAGGCCATTGTTCTTTCATTAAAGGACCACTTCACCACTTTTCAACATCTCTTCATATAATTGGTTCTCACTAATGTTCATGATAAAACACCACCATTTTTTCCTACTCAGTCTGTGTCTCATAGGAGGGCTTTGGGCAGTTCGGACACCCGTCCACCAGTGACATCATCATTAGGCAGATTTATTTTGTTGTTTGATTTGTTTTAAAATATATTTAGATTTTTATTATCGTGAGAACGATGGCTTCAACTTTTGCATTGCAACTTTTCAGGAAAAGAAAGCCTGCCGTTTCTATTAGCTTGGATTCACCATTGATGATGTCACTGGTGTACGGGTTTCTGAACTGCCCACAGCCTTCCTATGAGACACAGACTGAGTAGGAAAAAATGGTGGTATTTTATCATGAACATTAGTTAGGACCAATTATAGGAAGAGAAGTTGAAAAGTGGTGAAGTGGTCCTTTAACATAATTGTATTGTGCTCTTTTGATCATAGTTCTGTCTTAACAGCTTTCTAACATTGAAATCCCTTAAGAATCTGCACTTACATTTTACATATGAACATTTCCTTTTTTTACTGCCATTGGCTGCCCAAAAAATAGGGGGGGGGGCATTTAACTTCTTTACAGGAGCCAATTTCGAATTGCAGCTGCTCATAAGTGCTCTTTGAGAGCGGTTTTGAGGGAGTCTAGGGATTCACATTTCTTAACAGCTGTTGGTAGGGCGTTAGTGGCATAGAAGCTAAATTAATCTAACCCATTGTTGGAGCCAAATCTGGGTTGAATGTGGTTTGTGGAACTCCCTCTGGTGTTGTGATCATGGACTTTGTTGACATTAAGTACCGTAAGTATTTTGACAGGTACATGGGTATCTTAGAGGTGCAAATAGTGTAGACCAGGCCCATTGCAAGTTGCTGTACTCTGTCGTCAACCCCAAGCCATTCCAACCTATCAAAATGAGTGGGGGTGAGGTAGGTTCTGGGAGTTAGGTTTTTTGTTTTGGGATGTCTGGAGCCTTGTTTTTAGGGCCTTTGAGGTGCTGTGGGGGATCCGCACGTAATTCCGACGGAGCATTAGTCCGACATGCGGGAACCGCTCAAACATGCGCTGCTCCCGTGCTTGCGGTTATGGTTAGGTTAGGGTTTGAGGAATAGGTTGTCGTTTGTCGGACCAATGACTAGCCTGAACTAAGTACTGCACCCGTGCTGTGGTACCATGGGGTGCATGCATAGTTGAGAAACCTTGTACGAGGGCTCCTGTTAGGGTCTTCAAAGTATTTTTGCTGACCAGTGAGGAGATCCTGTACAGGCATCTTGATCTTTGGTTGAGGGGCGCTCTTATTGAGGGGCGCTCTTATCAACATCATACGTCACATTCTGTGCTCAACCAATCAAATCATCGTCACAAATGTCATTTCGGCCAATCACTTTTGGCGTCTTCACTTTTCTGTCCTCACTTTTATGTTCAATGTTTGTGTTTACACAAACCCGGAAAGCTGGGCATAGAATTGAATTACTTTTCCAAGTGCTACACTTGGTCTATCGATAAATGTGTGTATTCTCTGTATGTGTTATTGTGTTCATGTCAAGGTGCGGGTATGTCAAATATAATGTCCATTTATTTACCAGAGAATTACTGTGTTTACTTTATATCCATAATAATATATGTTTCCCTTAAAAAACCTGCTTTATCCACCTGTTTCACACAGATTTCATGTCTTTGCTAAATAGTTACTTTAACCATTTTAAATCATTGAATCATATCATAACGCCATGAATCAACCACTATTGTCCATATATCGTATTGTCAACCATGTATCATGATACGTATCGCATCGCTATAAACAATTATTGTTACACCCCAAATACGATATGAATGTGTGTATACAGTATACCCTTTTCCTGCAAAATATCCTGATGAAGATGGCTGCTTTTGCTTGAAATATTGAAGCAATAAAACAGTGAAGCTTATATGCTTATGTACCATACAGCGATATGGTATGTACAGGAGCATAATAACACACACTGGTTGCTCTGGGTGAAAACTGAAAGTCCTGGATTTCAATGTCTCTGTGATAACAATGACAGTCCGATGAAGTCATTGCAATGCGATGGTTGTGCGGCTTGTGCTTCTTTGGTAGGCGACCCGACTAGTATTCAACACATTCTACGTGTAACAAAACAATGTTATACACACAGGATAAATTGATATTCATTTGAATGCATTTCCAAGATGCAAATGGAAAATGATGTTAGTGAGTTAACTAATATCAGAGCGCTATGGAATAATTGGAGAATATGTTACGAGTGTAGGTGTATGTATAGTACATAGCGTGAAAATAATTGAGTCAATTGAGAGCAGAGTATGTAGTATAAATGTTAAAAAGTTACTTGCAAGTTTGCAACACTGAATAACACAAATGATGACACTGACTGGCCCTATAGGTCAGGGGTCTGCAACCTTTCTCACATGAAGTGCCATGTTTTCATTTTTGTGATAGTCAGTGTGCCATATATAATTAAATATCACAATTAAATATTCCCAAATGATTTTGAGTGTCCATAGGATACACATAACAACCTTAGAAATATTTTCTTTTACATCAGGATGTAATGATCATTAAACTCAAGCAATAACCCACCTATATCTCCCAGTATCCCTCGCAGTCATGAGTTTGGAGTTTGAATGAATGTACAATTATGTGCAGGATGTAATTTGAGTTAACTTTTTTGGAACATTTAATTTTAAAATAAACTTCTCTCTCTCATACCTATGCCAGTGTGCCAGTGGTCACCCTCCCCTGCGCCAATGTTGGCACCCGTGCCTAAGGTTGCCTACCTCTGCTATAGGTGACTGGAATGGGGGCAGATCTGCAAGCTCAAAATACATCATGTACGAGCTTCTAAATCAGCTGTCTTCTCCACATGACACTGACATAATGACATGTGTATGACAGTGTCATGGTCATGGTCATGGATATATGGATATATCTATTGTGGTATAGAGAGATTCAGTGGCACGCCCACAGCAAAACTAGGCACTGAAACTGACAACACAGCTGTTACTGATCAACCAATTATACAAGTATAATAATTTACCCCTTATATCTGTAGTTGTTATACCAATTCATTCCTCACTGCACATATTTGTGTGTGTAAATGGTATAAACTGGAGACCATGCAAGGCACCTGCACATTTGTGAGCAATTAGGGGCTCAGCGTCTTGCTCAAGGACACTTCGACACTAACTGTGAGGGAGCCTGGGATCGAACTGGGAACCCATCCGGCCGCTCTACTGGCCACTCTACCCAAAACCACTCAACCCCGGCAGTGGCTCAGGTGTGTGTTCCTGCTGTTGTATCTTATGGCTCACCTGCCAGTGAGAAGCCCCTCCCGGGAGAATGTAGACTAGGGACTACGTCCTACAGTACTCCCAACACTCCCTATAGGCCTACTGAATACCGACGGTGCCGTCCCAGCCCATAGGAGTACATGCAAATACAAATATCACCCTCCCTCAGGCACTTTACCACTGCACCACCCGAGCACAAAATACTTAAATAATTAAAATTCCATAAACAGATAACAGCATTTCCGGTCAGTGTATCACTCAAAACCCCATACATGGGGAAAGCCCCCATATATGGTGCCCAGGTCTCATGACATCACGTGACATCATCAGGGATGGAGATCCCTGTAAATGGTGTCGCAATTAAGCCCATATATGGAGATCCCTGATGTCATCAATATTAGTCAGAACATGTTGATCCTTCCCCCATCCATCCTTCCTCTTTGCTGTCTCCCTTTTGACTGATACCTGTCCATTTAAACTTTAGACGGGCCTGCCCCAACGTTATTTGTGCAGCCGCGCCCGGCAGCCGGCGAAAACTAGAGTTCTCAACAGGCCCGAAAATTAAGGCCCGGCCCTACCTGGGCCCTCATCAAACCCTGTACACTCAAGACACGCTCCATATAATAAAATAAATAAACCTGATAAAGCACGACGGAGACACCAGCGCAAAATTAACCTGATAAATCCATTGAAGTGTATGCGTTCAGTTCACGTCGTGAGTCTAGAACTGTCAAAGTTGTGCGCTGTAATTGATAGAAAATAATATTTTTTTGGGGTGAACGACTCCTTTAAGTGGTTAATGTGTGTGGGTCCAAAGTGTCCTTCCCTAGAAATGCACAGTAAATGTGCTGTAGAAATGTACAGTCAAAAGTACAATATTTCTACTTGTAGCAGAGTGAAAATCATAATAAATAAAAACTCCAAACATTTACTCAAGTAAATGTACTTAGTTAGTGTCCACCACTGGTACATGGTGACAAATCAATCAATGCAAGTGGCAAAAATGCTAATTCAGTATTCAGTTCGGTCGAAACCGAATAGTAAGGGTGTACGATTATGAAATTATGACCGATATCCGATTATTTGCAGGGTCATATCTGCCGATACCTGACCGATTCCGATATTATACAGAGGACATCAATGGAAACAAAACTAGGCCCCCCTATAGGGGCTTGGCCCAAAGCCTTTTAATAAAATATTCAATCAATCAATAAATATGCCCCTTTTTCAAGAGTCTGTTTTCACTACTGAATGAGATGAGAGTACACAAATTAAATGTAGAATTTAGCCATTGACTGTCACATTATTATTGCGTCATCAATATTGGTGAAACTAATCAGCATTATTTTTAGACCAAACCGATACCGATATGGTATTTATGGCCGATTCTGATATGCTACCGATTATATCGTGCATCTCTACCGAATAGTCAGAGAACCGGGGTTACCTTTCGTAACCTACTGTTTTGTTGTGATCAAAATGTAATCATGTATTTACCATTATCATGTAGCTCTACACAACAAAGGTATGGCCATGGTAGCAATGGTACAAAAACTGGTATTCGGTTTTCGGCCAACTGTTTCCTATATTCGGTATTTGGTTTCGGCCAAGAATCTCCCATTCGGTGCATCTCTACTAAAGTTCCACCATGCACGCACTATCTATCACCATGAGTGAACAAGCTCTTGATGGAGCGCTTTGGCATGGGGGGTCAGATCAACATGGAATGAATTCTGTACTGTCCATATAAGGACTAGCATGTCTTGAGTGTACAGGGTCTTGAGTGTATGAGGTCAGATCAACATATGGAATGTGAGAACCGGTCAGCTCCATACAGTATATGGAGATCTAAGGGTGGTAGCGGGGTAACCTATATGCTGCATCAGCCTATATGGCACAGGCTGATACGCTAGCCTTCGGTGGCTATACAAAAAATTAGAAAAAAAGAAAAAGGTAAATGGTGCTTTGCTTTTATCCAAAGCGCTTTACATAGATTGTGCATTAAATTCACCCATTCACACACACATCCAAACACCGATGGCGGAGGAAACCATGCAAGGCATCAACCTTCATATCGGGAGCAATTAGGGCTTCGGTGTCTTGCTCAAGGACACTTCGACAATTAAAACACTGGGAGAGCCTGGGATGGAACTGGGAACCTCACGGCTCCCATCTGGCCACTCTACCGGCCACCTGAGCCACTGCCCCCCAATCAACAATTAATGCTTAGGTGTCTGGGTGATAATTTATATATTAATATATTATACATTATATTTCAGTCAGTTATAGGACAATATGTGCAATGTGGTATGTGCAATGAATACTGCATCAATGAAAACCTATTATCACTAACGTTATGTTATTTGATGTAAATATTTCTCGGTTAATAAATCCATATAACAGATGTTTGAATTAGAATGAGGATGTTAACTGTCAGTGCATGGAGGAGTCACTGCAATCAAGGCACCATCGAGCAAGGCACAAATCCTCTAACTGCTCTAGTGAAATTGTTCTGTTTTTAATGACCAATAGCAGAAGATTGTGGTTTTACGCAGCTCCCACTCGTGGATGTGAGCAGTGCTGAGAAGAGCCTGTATAATTAAAGGTTGAAACATCTGTCTGAAATGCATTACGCTCATTGATTAAAAATAAATAAATCACACCCGTGTGAAGTGAGGGGTGCTCTTATCATTATACATATACATCATCTCATGAACAACTGAATTCATGTGATTGATTAGCCGATTTGCTCGTCTACATATGACGTAAAGTTCCCCTTCATTGTCAATGGCATTTAATGTTTGCGTTGCCACAAATTTAAGTCATATTTGAGGAACATATGATATAACCTAATTTCTCCTTTCATTGTCAATGGCAAATATGAGACGTGTGGGGACAAAAGCTGTATATAGGAGGGGCTAGCGCCCCTCGAAAAAAAAGCACAATAATATATTACTTCTCAGCTATTATTTATGCTTGCCTTTGACAATACAAGGACCTATAGAACATGGTTATTATCATGCAAATATCAAGATAAACAACACCATGGTGATATTGACTAAATGTTTAATTTATTTCAACTTGAAGAGTTGGTTGTCCCATTTGTCAGTTGCACATGCATGTCAGAAAGTGTTATTTTATAGCCTGCCTGCATGGCATGGCTCAACTCCCAAGCTATACTTGGTATTGTTCAAGGGGCTAAAACAGAGGTTCCCGGCCTGGGCCATGGCTCAGTGGTCCAGGCACCTTGGCTGGTAATCCAGTCTGGCAGTGTGCCACGGGTTCGACTCCCGATCCCGACGGCCTTTACTGCATGTCTTCCCCCCCATCTCTCTCCCCATTTCCTGTCAGCCTACTGTCTGTCCCTCCATACAAAAAATATAAAATAAAGGCGAAAGCCACAAAAAAATACATAAAAAAAAGAAAAACACAGAGGTTCCCAAACACTGGTGCTAGTACCACTGGTGGTACTTGAGCCCATAGATATATAAAATCACACCTGTGTGAAGTGAGTGGCGCTTTACCAACCCTTATCATCTTACATCATCGCGATATTAGAGATGCTCCGATAATCGGCCAGCGATCGGTGATCGGCCGTATCGGCCGATATTCACTCTGATCGGTAATCGGCATTTACCCCATCTGTGATCGGCAAGACAAACATTAAACCTGCCCCTCAATAAGAAAGGCTAGATGGCTCACCCGCGCTACTGGCCAATGGAGAGCGACATCCCTACGTGGCGGCCATCTTACTGGGGTGCAGCATAACATTGTGTCTATGGGCCATGTCGTTTTTAAATAACCATGCTCAATTCTCAACCGATTTTAAAACGGTTTGGTTTGTTATAAACGTCAGAGACATCTGCATAACTATATGCTTTTATATGACGTTCATATAAAACAACATTAAGCAAATAAGCATCCTGAATCATAGCCACGTTGATAACATTTGTAATAAACAAACCAACCCGTTTGTAAATCCGTCAAGATTTGAGCGAGTTATGAGTATTTGTGTTTAAGCCGCCATAGAACATACTGTACTGGTAGAGCGTATATCTAGTTTGCGTCCGAGCATAGACATGGTAACGCCCCGCCTGCCTCTGATTGGCCTACCGACACTGGCCATCTTGACTGTCCTCCGAGATGCAAGGTTTAGTTACTCCGTGGTGGGAAATAATACAAGAGAATGACAGCTTGGCACGTGCGACAGAATGCAGCCTTGTAACTAACTTGTGAGTTTTATTTTTTGTAGAAGAGGCAAACTAATATTGTTGCCGTTTGCTTTGATTGAATAATTGATTGAACACACGTGTCGTGTACGTTGTACTATGATTTGATTTGGGTGTGTTCTAAATACAGTGTTAGTGTTGATTATCGTGCATTAATCTAATTATAGTAGCCTAAACTAATACTATTATACTAAAAAGGATAAAGATGAAGGGAAAATATACCTTTTTACAGTACAATAATGTTTCAAGTTTACACATGCAAATAAATTACACAATAATCAACACAAACACTTTTATTATTTAGAACACACCCAAATCAAATCATATTACGGCATACATATGTTCAATCAATTATTCCATTAAAGCAAACGGCATAAACAATATTAGTTTGCCTCTTCTACAAAAATAAAACTTACAGTTATCTTGTATCAGAATACCGTACTTGTATTATTTTCCACCACGGAGTAACCTTGCATCAGACTATCCAGCATAGTGTAGGACAGTCAAGACCATAGGGAGGTCAAGATGGGCAGTTTGTCGGTAGGCCAATCAGAGGCAGGCGGGGTGTTAACATGGCTATGCTCGGACGCAAACTAGATGCACTGTCTAGCACCTCAGCAAGATGGCCGCCAGGTGTCGGAGACGCCTTGAGCCATCTAGCCTTTATACTGTATGTCTATGCTTGAGCCCGTGGAGAAAAATCACACCTGTGTGAACTGAGCGGTGCAACTATACATTTATTGTTATATTTACTGTTCTGTACTGTGCTCTGTACTGTATTGTAGTGTACTGTGCTCTGTATGTACTTTGATTATTTTTGGAAAGAAATCGCTGAGAAATGACAGAGTTACCGTGTGGGGTCCCCGGAACATCCAGACCCCCATGAACGCGCCCAGGGGGCCGGCCCGGTTCCGGTGAGCCTTCCCGCGTCCGAAACGCTCGAGAAATTACAGAGTTACCACGTGGGGTCCCCGGAACATCCCAACCCATCCCAACCCATGAACGTGCCCAGGGGGCCGGGCCGGTTCCGGTGAGCCTTCCCGGGTCCGAAACGCTCGAGAAATGACAGAGTTACCGCATAGGGGTCCCCGGAACATCCAGACCCCCAACAACATGCCCAGGGGGCGGCCCTGTTCCGGCGAGCCTTCCCGCGTCCGAAACGGTCGAGAAATGACAGAGTTAACGTGTTGCAGCTTCCGTGCTCGGACACATGTAGGGACATGCATACATAGGGACAGACATAGGGACACACATAGCTGCCTAATGGAGCGGAGGCGCGGCTCAAAAATACAAAAGTGGAATGAAATATTTATATTACTACAGGTAGTTCTTCTGACCAAGCAATTGGTTGAAATAGGCTATCCAGCCATGCTGAAATGAGCATGACAGCACACCTAGCCGTTAATAGAAGATTTGAGAACGGATTCATCACATTCGAAATATGCAGTTGTGCTGCAGAGTTCTGTCAGAGCAGCAGCATTATTGACTGAGTGGAACAAAAAGTTATTATGGTAGTACTTGGAGAGCCAAATATGTTCTGAGGTTGTAGGCTACTTTTAAAGGACCACTTCACCACTTTTAAACCTATCTTCATATAATTGGTCCTCATTAATGATCATGATAAAATGGCACCATTTTTTTTCTACTCAGTCTATGTCTCATAGGAAGGCTGTGGGCAGTTCAGAAACCCGTCCACCAGTGACATCATCGATGGGGAATCCAAGCTGGTGGAAACGGCAGGCTTTCTATTCCTGAAAAGTTGCAAGGCGAAAATGGAAACCATCGCTCTCACGATAATACAAATCTAACTATAAAAATAAAAAAAACTCACTGGGGTGGATGGGTTTCTGCCCACAGCCCTCCTATCACCGGCGTAGGGTCCATTGGGCCACTTGGGCCGTGGCCCAGTCAGAGCTGGCCCAGTCTAACTTCGAAAAGAGGGGAGCGAAAAAACAAGAAAAACAACAAGAGATAGCCTACATTGGCAGCCCTTAAGTTCACACCTTGTCCATGCAGATTTCTGTTAGCATAAAATAATAAATTAAATGGTGCCCCATTAGCCCGTTCACACCTGGGCCTGGAGTTGCACTGACCCCCCCCCCCTAATTTGACCAGTCAATAATTTAATCCACGCTACGCGCCTGCCTCCTATGAGACACAGGCCAAGTAGAAAATAATGGTGGTATTTTATCATGAACATTACTAATTAGTGAGGACCAATTATATGAAGATAGGTTGAAAAGTGGTGAAGTGGTCCTTTAATTTGTTGGAAAGATCCTGTCTGCTAGACCTGCCTGTACTGTTTTCAGGCAGTTTCCAAGAAAATGCAAATATGTTGATAGTTCATGTTAACCAATTAATCAACCTGTGTGTGTGTGTGTGTGTGTGCGTGTGTGTGTGTGTGCGCGCGCGTGTGTATGTGTGTGCGTGCGCGTGTTCGTGGCTGCGTACGCGCGCAGAGGAAGGGCGAACAAGAGACAACGAGGCTTCGTTTTAGCCTTAAATACATTAATCAATTTTCAACAAAGCCAATTGGGCCCTGCACAGTCAATAATGTGTGGATATTGGTGGTGAAATATGTGATTAATTGAAAACATCTCACTCACAGAAATAATCAATGTCCTTCTATGAAATTTTCTTTGGCTAAACATTTTATATATTTTTTCCAATTACTGTTTTGTAAATTGTCAGTTACCTTACCAAGCTAATCAGTCAGTCTTCTTGGAAACGGTCAACTTTTTTTCATCTGGGCTGAGGACACAGGTATGTCTCGTGCATAGTGCATAGGGGGTGGAACGCATGGTATTATTTCAGTCCGCGGGCAATAACACGCGAACTTCACTCGGAAAAGAATCCCTAATCACACAAAAAACATCATTATAACGTCCACTTGTCACGCCTATCAACAGACTCGTGAGAACGGCTGTTTGTTGTTGCCGCTCGCGACGACGCGCGCCCCTCTCCCGAGTCAGTTAGTGGTAGCGTCCAGAACGAAGCCCGGCCTACACCTCGCCGCACGACGGTGCCGCGCGCCGAAAACAGCAGACCTACAAGCCCACCGTCAGGGACGCGTCCGAGCCGCCGTGGGCTTATAGCTCTGCTGTTTTCGGCGCGCGGCACCGTCGTGCGACGAAGCATCGCGGCTTAACCTTCGCTGGTGAGCAGTGGTTGAACAGGGAGAGAGAGGAGCTCGGAGCAGAGCGGCTGAAAGGTACGGCGGGGTAACAAGCAAAGCGAACGCTGCCTTTACCGTGAATATGGCCGCGGAGACCGTACGCTCGCTCTTCGACTACCGGGAGCCACCGACCATGGACAGCGACGGGGAAGGCATCAAACCGGCGCCGCCGCCGAGAGGGTGAGGAAGGGAGTTCATTTGAAGCCATGACACGAACATATAAGTGTAAACAAAAACAAAATGCTAAACTGCTTTTATTTCTACGAATGTATGTGACAGTGAGAGAGGGTGTGCGTGCGCGCGCGTCTCTTCTGTGTGTGGATTTTTTTTAACAGTCAAAGTTGTAAACATTTCGAGTTTGACACCTATTATAAGTCAAATACGGGGGGTTGTTGTGTGAAGAACCTGAATGTTGTTGTTTTTTACCCCAAGTTGCCCACATTTTAGGAACATTAAATCACCAGCAGCTCGAAAAGAGGTGTGTGTGCGCGCGTGCGCGAGTTTGCGTCTGTGTGTGCGCGCAGTGTGTGTGAGCCTGAATTAATCATGCGCAGGTTATATTATTATTATTATAACTTTTAACACAAAAGGCAAATGAAATGG
>NC_136809.1:47482349-47549849 GCF_951216825.1 Electrona antarctica
GTTATGTATTACATTATAGCACATACTGTATATTATGTAGCTAGACTAGACTATCATGCTCAATCACAAATGCATTAACTTGCCATTTCATAGGTTGCATTCGATTTTGCATCTCAGGAATAAACCACTCTGAATAGAGTTAGGGTTATCAATACTAATTCAAATTGACCTGCAATATAAATATTCTTGGTCAATACATCCACTCTCTCGACATTGTCAAAAAAAAGGGGGCAGCCAATTTGAGCCAAAAATAGTTGAAATGAACAGTTGAAATTGCAAATATATCAATGCCACACATCCATAATTCATTGTTTATATTTTGGTTGTGCTTTACTTAAGAAAATACCTAATTTGGCTAAATAAAAAACTATTCATTAAAAATAAATAAATAAGTAAAGAAATGGTGTCCCATAAATGTCCATGTGTATTGAATTAGAGTTTCCAGAAAGCTCTTAAGGAGAATAGGGGATTAATTCATACACCCCCGCAGTAGGATTACTTCCTGGAATCTATCATTTGAAACTTTGGTAATCCTGGATTGTTTTAAGTCCTACAGGGTTTTGAATTCTACATGATTAAACAGCGAAAAAACACTGATTATTTAAATGCTGGTGGTTAGGTCATAGAATCTAATCCATCCCAGTTTTACCCCATACTTAGGGCTAGGTAATAATGACAAAATTACATCATAACCAAAATTAGTACATATTGTATCGATATATTGCCCAGCTCTATTAAGTCACGTCAGAAAGGAAGTACAAAGCAATACAAACTTCGGACACAATGTGCCTTCATTTACCTTTCCAATTCATCATCCCCATTGATTAAGGCTTTTTGCACAAGTTAACACATTACTATTTGGAATAAAATATTATACAGACTGAAATACTAAGTCTGAAATACTATTAAGGTAATACAAAGTTGAAGAATAGCTGTTGAAATGTTCCCTTTCTTTCTTTTTTAAATGTTTGAGCTAAGCTTTCACCAATAATTGTTTGCAAACAGTGTTTCATGGATGTAGATGGACTATAGTTCAACATTATTTCTTTTTAGCCTAAAACTGTAAAATCTTTGAGCAATGTCCCAATTAGTTATGTTTCGAGTTTAAAGCAATCTTACATTTTGTACTAAATATGTCCTTCGTTATGTCCCATTACTATCTTCCTTGGGAACTCAATTATATTGCACTCACTATCACATATATTGACAAAACATGTACTGTATATACGACCAATGAATTTAATGTAAATAACTTTCTGTTCACATTCTGTTCGCCTAATTGTTTGGGCTACTCTTATTAAAAGGTACCTGTACATTCCAGACAATAATGCAGATGACATGTTTGCATAATACAACATTTCCTTTGCAAAATTAAGTATGTTAGATAATGAGAAAATGTTAACTATGTACAGAATTGCATATACATTTATAAAAAAATAATATCCTTAATTGTCACACTGGCATGCTGGAAGCAAACATGGCACAACTTCGAGAAGAAGCCTATTGTTTATATTTATGTAAAAAGGGCTTATGTACTCGAAATACATGAGGCTCTAAAGCTTTCATAAATTGCCTTACACTGCCTATAACACTTTTTCTCCTGAAAATCAAAGACAACACCCTCCACCCCTTGACAGCGGGTAGGGTACGGGACCTCCACCCCTTGACAAGAGGGAAGGGTACGGGACCTCCACCCCTTGACAGAGGGTAGGGTACGGGACCTCCACCCCTTGACAGAGGGTAGGGTACGGGACCTCCACCCCTTGACAGCGGGTAGGGTACGGGACCTCCACCCCTTGACAGCGGGTAGGGTACGGGACCTCCACCCCTTGACAGCGGGTAGGGTACGGGACCTCCACCCCTTGACAGAGGGTAGGGTACGGGACCTCCACCCCTTGACAGAGGGTAGGGTACGGGACCTCCACCCCTTGACAGCGGGTAGGGTACGGGACCTCCACCCCTTGACAGCGGGTAGGGTACGGGACATATGACAACCTCATCCAGGAGCTGCTAATTTTAAAGCTTAAAGGCTTGAGTCAGTAATCTCGACAAAATGTATCATGATAACAATAAGCAGCCCACGGCGACAAATAAACCACTGTGCCAAAATATGCGCACTGACCAGCACCTGTTAAAGCCTTTTGTGGTATGAACTATGCAGTCGCCTTTTGGTCATTTCTCATAGATTTAAATGTAAAAATGTGGTGCTGTTTTTTCTGATTTCTTTTTTAAGGACAGTGTGAAATTCTGTGACAATGCCCTTACAAGAGTTCTACAATAATGTATAAACCACTGAAATAGCAGCTTTCTGACAAATTACTATAGCAATGTGAGACTGGTTATGCAATAAGGCTTTGGAAGTTTGACGCATAATGCAATACTCACAGTTAATGTCTCCAGTGCCTAAATGCACAGATCACAATAACAAGAGAGCATCTATAAGATGCTGGGATTATGTTTATATCACAATATAACACTGTATAAGAAGGTGTTTTGAAGTAAAAAGTTACCATAAAACTTTGGAATACATTTTCCCTCGGTTATCTGTGGAACACCTAAATCCATACATGATTTATACTGTATAAACTGAGCACATGATTTCTTTCTCCAAAACATGAGAATTCACTTGGTGTGCCTGAAATAAAAAGATGTGGCAGGTTTCCTGGCTTTGATATTGTGTCACTTCAAAATATTGGTACGCATTTTGTGCTCCGTTAGAATACTGTAACAAAACTGCAGCCAAAGTAGGGAAAGGGAAAGGCTTATTGTAGGCCAAAGGGTGGTTTACTGTCAAGATTCTATCTCAAGATCACCGGCTGACCAACTTGCAGACATGTTAGTACTAGTCTGCAGTTGATGTTAGGATGCATCCTTGTGAGACATTCTGGAGTCTAACTGGCAGAATAATAGGCTTAGACCAAAATTAAGTCACCTTGACAGCAGACTTCTTGTGGACGCAGAGTAAGGTAATATAGGGTACACCGATAAAGGCCCATTTCTCATTAGGCCAGAACATGATGACAGGTCCTCGCTCCGGTGCCTCGGTCGCCACGTCAAAGTATGCAAAGCACACACAGCCCAAGTAGGAAGCCAGGCAAATGAGGATGTGCCTTTCGGAGAAAGAGAGTGAAAGAAAAAAACATAATTTCTACATCTCTGACAGGAAATTACATCTTCAACTAAAAGTAGCATTGGTTACTTATTTTCAGCAAGCAACACTGCCGTACAATGAATTAGGCTTAAGAGTACAAGGGAAATGGCCTAGCCCTTGGCCAATACCTGCTGGTGCAGGGTAGTAAATATGCAGTGAAAGATTAATAGCAGTACATGCCTACATGTAACTGCAGAAAACACAATATATTATTTTGTTTAGTTGCCTCCAACCTACCAAGCACAATGTAAGTAGGGAAAGTTGACAGAGGACCACATTTCACAGAATATCCTATCGCTGATCCAGCAGAGAAGTGCCAGAGCCCACCAAATCCCTGAGATCAGTCCCAGTTTGAAGACACGTGGGTTCTCACACCTGCAAACACAAACAGAATACTTACAAATGCATGCATATTGCTGTGCAGAGAAGCCTTAATGAGAGAATGGCCACAAGTCAGGCTGATATACTGTGAATCTGTCACTAAGACATTCATGCACAGTATTATTATCATTGTGAAAATATAGGTCAGTTTAACAAAACACTTACTGCTCTCTGGCAAAAAGAAAACCTCTACAGTCAAAAACACAAGTTGCATTGCCATCTGCAAGATAAGTAATGAACAGCAGAGCTACATGTAATAGCAGCCATGCATGTAAACAATCTTATGAAACATATCAGATGGTTCTTTTTTGACTTAAGAGTGCAGTGCACATAGATTTGCTTCGAAAATAAGTTTCTCTCCACAAGTTTCCACTCATGTGGAAACATCTGATAATATCTGTGGTCCTATTACCCGTTGTCTCTCTCTTGCATAAACTATCTTCTTCAAGTAGCTATTATTTTAAAAGTGAAACCAGCACTTTTCTTAAAATGGTACGAAGGGGGGATAAGTGCCTCAATAAGGGCCTCTAGGCCTCTGTTGAAAGTCATCTATGTGGAGACATGGTACAGGTATATAAGGTATATTATGATTATTATTTTTTTGCATACCTCTCGTGTTTACTATGTTTTTTAGAATGGACCAAGAGTAATGAAATAAAGAGATCTCTCTCATTTAAAGCACACATACAGGGCTCCTTCCTTTCTATAGTGGAAGCCATGCGAGTTGTGATTAACAATCATGTATAACCACATTCACTCAAGCATTCTGCTAAAGAACACTGCGGAAACAAATCTTACAGTGGTCCCTGTCCCTCCATCCACCAAGAGTGACATGTGCTAATCATCTATTCTTAGCCTTGTCCTCAGGCATACCAGTCAGAGACATGCAGCCGAGACCAGAGTCAAGTATGTACTGTAATCACAGGGAGATAAGGACGTGGAGGCAAACCATTGTATACTCTATTGACCCTATAGAACTAGTATAACATTGTGACAAACACATTGATTACATTAATTTAACACATGCTGTTTGATGAAAATGTTCCTAGGTTGTGGCGTATTAACTGGAATGAACCATGTACATCTACTGCACAGCTTGCCAAGTGAAACAAGTCAATTAGTGTGTGGTAGCAAGCTGTCTGTATCTTGCTAAATATACCCAGAGAAAACCTACACAATTCTGCCACTACACAATCAGAAAGAGGAAATACAAAAATAGAGACACGAAGGGCAAATAATACGTCTTTGAGGAAGGACAAAGACAGCAGAGTGTATAACAATATATTAGGTGTCACTTTACAAAGGCCGGCAGGTTAACAGGGAAAGAACAGAGCTACACAAATAATTTCTACCATTTGAAATGGTGGGCACATACTTTTAGACCTTTTTAGAAATAGGCTAGATTAAATAATTTCAATTGTATCATTTTTGTCTGGGCACCGTTCATGATCATGTGTTCTCTATGAAAGCACAAGAGTACAGAAACGGCACTAGGGTTACTCCCCGCAGAGATAGTGGAATGAGTAAACCATTTGAGGTAGAGATACTGTAACATAATGAAAGGCCAGCCCAGTCTATCCGGGGTTGAGCACTGTGGTGAAGATTCTTTCACACCAGGGAATGAAAAGGAAGATGCACTGTAAGATCAGGGAAGCAACGCAAGATACAGCCCAGAGATTAATGGGAGGTCTATTCTTATAGAGGGCAGATTATAAAAGGCAAGCTTTGCCAAGTACACAGTTGTTCTCTGCATTTAACCTGTCCAGTTGCTATTGAACAGCACCCAGGTATCATTTAGGGGTTCAGTCTTGCTCAAGTACACTTACTTCAATATGATACCAGGTGTTGTCAGGATCAAACCGGGGATTCCCAGTCCTGAGCCACTACTGTCCAAATAGGCGGATATATACTGTACTGTAATTCACTATTGACAATCCTTAAACTGTGAGACTATAACTATCATAATTTTACTTCATCTTAGATTATGGTCAATAATTCGGCAGCATAATACCACTGAGCTCAGGCTGTGTGTTCACTGTAATGGACTGCAAAAACGTCCATCAAGTCATTAGTGGTATGAGCAAAGGTCAGTGACCCTGTAGCCTTCCCTCTGTAAATACTAGCAGAAAAACAGTCTATGAGCAGTAGTCCATCATCAGCCAGGGCAACAGGAACTCTTGCTCACTTAGCAGAACAAAAACAAGCTGCTAATAAAGATGACTGCCATCGCGAGTTACGGTATGTCAAGAATTACATGCAGGTTAAACAATGGCTAAATGAGGGCTACAAATTTGAAAGTGGTGAATCAGGGATCGGATGTGGGGAAACGGAAAAAAACAGATCACGCCCCCAAGTTGCTGTAACATGGGCTAGAAGTAGAGAAACAAAGCACATTCGGAAGGATGGCAACACACATACCATGTATGTCCGGTTGACCCTTAAAATTGCTAAAAGGACAGAGGTATGCTGAGGCAGTGAGAGTACAATAGGTCAAAAGTGGTGCATGCCTAGACTCTCGTCTTGACATTGAGTAATTGTTAGTGCACTTTATCACAGAAGCCTGACAATTGCCTCATAATAAGGGTGAATAAGGTTTGCACAAACAGACTGACAAATAACTTTCACATTGCCCAGGCGGTGGCGTAACCGTCTGGGCACCCGACTGGTAATCCAGTCGCAGTGTGCCGCGGGTTCGACTCCCGAGCCCGACACGGCCTTTACTGCATGTCTTCCCCCATCTCTCTCCCGTTTCCTGTCAGCCTACTGTCTGTCCCTTCAAAAACCAATAAAAAAAGGCGTAAGCCGCAAAAAAATATCTTAAAAAAAAATATATATAACTTTCACATTGTATTGACTCTGAACTAATATACGGTACAAATCGTTCAGGGGAGTATTTTCCTGGTCCCCGGGGGAAGGGAAAATAAATTTACAACGTCATCGAGCTGATGGCTGCTCAGATGGCTAGCCCCAAGGGGAGGGAGTCAGGGACACTTTGACATGTAGACTGGGTGAGCTTGTCTTGTTTTCTATGCTTCCATTAAGATAACAGACCCAATATACTAACCTTTTGAGCTCAGTAATGAGCAGTGCAGTGCAAGGGATGCCCAGGGTCATTAGTGACAATGAGTTGATGACTGGCTTAACGAAGGCCAACCCAGTGGTGATCCCCGACAAGATGGCAATGACCACTTTAAACCGTGACCTGGATTTGGAAAAGCAACTTAAGTTACAAAACTTTGATGAACACATGTCAAATTCAATCAATGAAGTCAATTAGCAACTATTTTTACCAGCTGCTGTGTAAGCACATCTGGTCAATGTTCTCTCTGCGGTGCTTTTACACCCACTTGCTGTAGTTGAGACCTATGTTTCTCATTGGCTGTACTGACAACCTATCGTCCTGATTGGCAGCTCGTCTCTAGGCAACCACACACTTTTTGCGTCTAGCCGACGTCTCAGCCATGCTACCATAAGGTAGCAGCTGGTAATGAATTGATGTCATCAATTCTTTTACCTATTTTTTACCTATTTTATACTTATGGTGCGTTCGGACATGCGCACCGCGAGTGCACTCACGTATGCGCTCAGTGCCTATATCCGAACGTACCTTTGGTCTTATGATGGTGTACAACAAAAACGACCAATTTACAAGCTCACAACGCGTCGCACCAGCCTGTTTTTGGGCTATATTACACCCCCCACCCCCAAAATTTCACATGGAGATGTGCCCAAAATAAGGATGCCAGGTTGAAAGTTATGATTTTGATGGATATACTGTTATTATACTGTACCACTGTATAGAAGAACAAAATTAACAATATTGAACTTGGAAGGTTCAGCTTGAGGTGAGGGTGCAGGCATACTGGCTTTATGACAAAGGAAAAGAGAAGTCAAGACATGTGATGTGGTATTTACTGGTGTCAGCTATCTTGACCAGACCTATAATTAAACTGGACAGCCATACCAGTCGACACAAGATTAGAAAGAGTGACCAACAGTAAACTCAACAGACAAACTTGGCTCAGTGTTTGAAGGAAACATTTCTTGGCAAAACATACAAAGGAGAAGTTTGTTTCATCATGACATTATATTTAACTGCAATGGAATATGTTAGTTATAAATAACAGTGGAATCTTTTGTTTGTTCTGAAAAAAATAAAGTGCATTATTGAAACATCACAAGACCTTCACCTCTTAGTAAATGTGTACTTTGTAATGTGCAGACTGCAAAGACAATCCTTTTGTTGTACCATGTTTTGTAACTTACCGATCTTTCCTGAACATCCTGGGTAGGTACCTCTTGGGGAACCACATGCCAATGGCACACATAAGTACCCACAGGATGGCCAACTCATCCAGCATCTGACCAAGAAAGCTGAGCGTAGCATGAAAATATGTAGAACCAATACCTAGGGAAAAAGCAAATACAATATTACAAAACATACAGCAAAGGATGCTAAACAAACTTAATTTCAAGTGAATAAATATCAAAACCAGAATCATTGTAAAACATATATGATTAGGAGAACTATGTTTAGAAAAAGTATTTCACAAAAGTGTTTCACACTCAAATAAATAACATGGTTCAAGTGAAAATCTGTCTACTGTAATGTCACTGTAGTATATGGTATAGTAAATGTAGACAACATTAACCAACGTTAGACAAATCAAATATTTGGTCCAGAAGCATGTCAAATGTGCAATATATAAACTTTCACTTCTCAAGCCCATGATTTGGCTTATGAAATATGTATTGTATTGATTTTTTTAAGTAAAAGGTGTGCATAATGGAGTGTTCGCAAAATCATAGCTAAAACCATTTTGGTTTTAGCTATAATTTTAGCCATTAGCTGGTTTTAGCTATTAGCTACACATGAAGGAGTATGAATTCATATTTTTAAATTGTATGCAGAATGTCGTCCCCCCCCCGTTCTTCCTTGTTTTTAGTTATCAGGGTCCAACAGACCTGATATTATCTGAACGGTTTTCATAGGAGGCACTACAGGCGACTAGCATAGTTCTCATCAATGGTGATTACTGCCTCAAGTCATGACAACCTTTCAGCCCACTGGCTGAGATGTTATGGGCAGACATAATTGAAATAAAAAAGAAGGCGGAAAAAAATGAGTTAAAATAAAATACAGAACATTATTGGTAGCTATCCGACTACTCAACCTAAGTGATGAATATTATGTAGGCATCTTGCAGTTGGTCTGGTCCACAAGATTCGCTACCTAGATGTACCCGTCTAAATACTTCCTTAATGTCAACGAAGTCCACACCAGAAGGAGTTCAACAAACCATGTACAACCCAGATTCGGCTCAAACAAGGGTCTAAATTCATTTCGCTCCTATGCCACCAAAATGTGGAACGCCCTACCAACAGCCATATTTCCATGGCTACCAAAATTATTATTTTTTTGTATATATCCTCTCGTCATAATGTAAATAATATCCCAAGCGGCACACTTTACTACTTATTTCGATGGAAATAAGCGAATTAGCACAACACCCCATAGCCCATTCAATACAATGCAATTCATTGAGGGCTTATGGTAGGGGAAATAGCCAATAAGGAGTTTTTGCACAAAAAAACACCTGGACCTCTTTGGTGGGGACGTAACAACTACAAAGAAAGGTAAGAAAGCGTTCTAGCATGGAATTCTCCTTTAAGACACGTGAATCCCTTGACTCCTTCAAAACCGATCTCAAAGGGATCCTAAGGACGGCTGCAATTCGAAACTGGCCCCCGTAAAATAAAGTCTGAGTCCCCCCCAACCCTTACTGTATGTTTTTCCCTTTTTACGATTTCCTGTTTTATAGAAGTGTATGTCTCTAAATGTTCTGATGAATTGAAAATGGTGGACCCTGTTGTAAACAAGTATAATGCTTAACCATGGCCGTCCCGTGCCGACGCTACCTATACGCGCAATACGCACTGCGAGTAGGGCAACACGCCGAGGGGGGCAGCAAAATGTGCCAAGCCGACCCTCAAAATAACACATTTCTCTGCGGCTCTGCCGCATAATAACGAGCGGCCGTGTGCGTCCTCACAAACAGTGAAAATAGCCGATCTGGATGAGGAATAGCAGCACTCTCGTCGGGAGGGGGGGCAGCACAAATATCCTACAAGTAGGGCAACCAAATGGTCAGCTACGTCCCTGGTGTCGTCCACAGTAACAGTTTTTTGTATTGACTTGTGCTTTCGTTTGAAATGTACCCATTCTGCACACTGAAATAAAAATTTCAATCAATCATAGGCCTGTGGCCGCCTGTATGGGCTTGGGTAAACAGCTGCACTTTTCATACTAGAACATAAAACTAATGTCCTAGTCAGAGGTCATCCTAGTTCTAGAGACTCTAGTGAGGGAAAGAATGTGACCCTACATGGCTATATTATATTTATGTCCCAACAACAACCATGTCAATGAACCTCACACACAAAACATGTCTGCCTCTTAGTTAATGATGCAATTCAGAACATTATCCCATCATAAAGAGCACACATTCCTGGTTCAGTGCTAGATGTTGAAATGTGGACAGGACAGCCAACTGAGGACAACACTGTGTAAAGGCCAGGGACTTTATTCTGTAAGAACAGCTGTTTGGCAGTAGCCCAAATGCATATTTTTGCATCAACGCTGGAGTGTTTGTTTTTGCTTTACTTTAGTAATACTGGCTCAGTTTGCATGGATGATGCGCTGAGGTTTTGATGTTGAAATGAGACTGCTGACAGCTCTCAAATGGTGTATAAATCAATCATCAATTAAAATTGCACGATCAAGAATTGATTTACAATGTACAATTAGACAGAATTAACCTTCAGTTAATTACAATGTCAGCAGCAACCGTGTTACATAACTTATGTAACACGGTTGCTGCTGACATTCTTAACACATAAGCCAAGTCTTTACAGTATCTGACTTGACTTCCCATTAAAAGGTCACCCCTCAGGAACGGTCACCCCTCAGGAACAGAGGTTGTGGGAGTTGTCTCATGACAGTTTCCTATCCTTATCCTTGCTGACAGGGCAAGTGGTGTGTTTGCAATATGATTGAGATGGACAAAACACAGCCATCATCTCGTATGCCACTGACATAAAGTAACACCAGGATTCAAGAAGTAGCCTAAATGTGTGCCAACTAAAATCTAGAAAATAGTCTGTTTGTCTTAGTATGTTATTTCTAAGGGTCTAAAATAGCATTTAACATTTGCAAAGTTGTATCAAAATAGAATCACATTCAGGTATAAAATAAAAAGCAGCCCATAAAGAGATATGGTTACATAAAGACCATAAGCAAAGCAACTTACCAACCACAACTAGTAGGATCCATATTAGATATATCCCACTGTTGAAATGTGTTGCATATTGGCGGAACAAGCACATTAAAATAGGTGGTAAAATAAAAAACAATATGTTGCTGATCTGAAATGATAAATAAAAGAGAAAGAAAAATGAGCCAAAATGTTAGAGTGGAATTGAACAAGCAAATTATATGCTTGGCAAATGTGCAATAAATAATGTTCTATATGGGAAGATCTGAAAATAACCATAAAAATAGCTGTTAACATTGAACAGGAAACAAAATCGCATCCATCCTCCATCATCTTAAATAACCGGGAGACACAATATGTGAGGCTTGCTTAAAACTACCATCTCTTTCATAAGTTGAAACTTAAAATGAAAAAATAGCATAAACAAAGCATACATTCAGTTCATAAGTAACCACATAGAGAAGAACAGCCATCAAGTTTAGAATTTAGCAACGTATATGTGACAGCAAAACAAAGGAGCCTTGTGCAAAAACAACACAAACAAAGAAACGTATTTAAGGGGGAAAGACAAAAAAATGAAATAATAAAGTGATCACCACCACCAACCGTGTTGTAAAACTCAGCGATGCTGGGGTAGATGAGGTAATTGCCTTCACACCAGTCCACATCGGAGCTACCAGCCTGCAACTGGTCCCAAAAAATAAGATCAACGTTACTCATGTCTGGACTAGTTCTGAGTGTGACACAGACAGTGTGAACAGGACACCACCCGTTCAGAAGACACAGTCAGTCACTGTGTTACATGGAAGAAGAACACTGGCGTGTTTTTCTCAGAGACGGCCGGGACCCGGACCGGACCGGAGGAGAAGATTTCACGCGACGTCTTCAAACGCGATGCCTTTTGTAAATCTGACGATGCGATAACATAGCGAACACAGTTGCATTGCAGACCACTACTGCCATAATCCATTAGCCGGTGGTCGTGACGTTCAACCCCTATATACTTTTGACTGTTTGTGACAGCCACTGGCTGGCCAGCCCAGCTCAGGGACAGTCAGTGACAGACTAGTCGCTCGTTGTTGGCAGATCCATAAGACAATGAAGAGTTAGGATATTGAGGGGGCAGAAACCGAGCGCTCGAGCGCTGTTCATGCGGAGTTTGAAATGCATTGTTTTCAACGAGGGCGGCGCAAATAAGAGCTATGTTAGGCATGTGTGCAACATGACAACTGTTTTAAAATATTGTACAGTGACAACTAAAGTCTCTGTAATGTTTATGTTGTACGATTACTATAAAACAATCTAAAATAAAGGGATTTAAGATCATTAAAGCTGGGCTGTTGCCTGGGTCCAATGCATTTCTGCCTACTTCCGGTCCAGGACTTGTCCCTATTTGTGGTCCCCATTCTCAATAGAAGTCTATGTAGGAGAACCGCCATTGGACTGGCCCCATGAAGTGAACGGAGTTTTCGTAACTCCGTCTTACTCTATGGCTCTGGATGTTGGCACCCTTGACGCCAGCGCAAGCGCACTTCTGGCCAGTGTTGCCCGATTTGAGAAATAAGCTACGAAAACAAGCCCAAAAGAAGCCATTTGGAAAATAGCCGATCTACAATACATGCTCATTAGGTTTAAACAACATTAGGAAACATTACAAGCCCAAATAAGCATGTACGCTAGAAACAAGCCCAAAAAACCGCATACTGCAAGTAGGCTATTATTTATTTACTGGAAAGTCTGGTGACGCGTCAGACGCGAGGTAAATTTTTTCAAGCAACTTTACAGAAAACAAGCCCAACGTCACGTATAATAAGTGGACATGGCAACACTAAAACCCCAATTTGTACTACTCGTACCAGAGCCATCGAGTACGACGGTGTCGCACGCGCCGAAAATATCAGAGCTCACAAACTCACATCGCGTCATATCCGCGATGCGTTGTATGCTTCAAGCTTGTAGGTCTGCTTTTTCTGGCGCGCGACACCGTAGTACAACGAAGTGTTCTTAAAAAAAAGGGGGAAAAAAAGATTCTCGTCAAATTATTATAGCCATGATTTATATTACATACATTGCGTAAAGGCCGTTTTAAATTTAATAAATGATTTCCGTTTAAAAAAACATGTTATTATGTGTGTGTTTACAAATGTCCATCAAAGTATTAATAATATTGGGCATGAAATAATCTGAAAAGAGGAAAACGTACGTTATCGCGAGAAATGTTCAGCCTATGTGAGACAACGAAGGCGGATATCCGGTCTCTTTTCCGTGGCCTCTCGTTGGGCAGTTTAGCAAAATGAAGGTACAAATTTTGACTTTAATATTTATCTTTATATTCTCACATTCTCTATGAAATAATCCGGTATGATTGAAGCCCTGAATCTGCATGTTCTATATGTGTACTCTGTTGTGTGAAACATGGCTCTACCACTTCGGATGTTTGTTGATTATACACGGAGCTAGCACGATCCAGTGTTGAAAGGCAATGGAAATATGGCTGCCTAGTACTGCCAGAAAATGTGCACCCAAGAATAAGTTTAAAATAAGTTCTAACGTTTCATTTACTAACGGGTTGTTTATGCCATGTGATTTATGTTCAATCTAGTTATCGAATCGTACTAGTTTGTTTCAATGGTTGTGTAAAGTGGCTACTACTTAGCTTAGCAGAGGTGTCGGACTAACCTTACCGGCTGGACACTTATTTCCCCGGTGTTTCGCCATGTCGACGTGGTTTTGAGGTTACGCATAATTTCTGTGAAATTGGGGTTAGGCATCGTGTTTGAGGTTAAGGTTAGGTTTAAGCTTTTGTGACGTTAAAGGTTACGGACGTTTGCGTGTGTGTGAACATTCAGGTCCAGGATTTCCACCTACCTGTCTTGCTTGTGTTGTGAATTGGTAGCTTCCTGTTAACATTTCAGAGTTCTACCAAGAAGCTATGCAGATCTGACCTGCTTGTATACATGGCTAATTTACACCATGAACTAGTCTAACTCGAGAGTTCTAGGGTCAAGTTTCATTCGTCACTACACATAACAGGGACATGTGAAGTTTGCATGTTTTACCCAAACGTTTTGCAGCGTAAACAATTGTTGGTCGATTTGTGTTTGTCCCACAGCTGAACATATCTTTCCCAGCCACTGGCTGTCAGAAACTGATAGAAGTGGACGATGAAAGGAAGCTGCGTACGTTTTACGAGAAGCGCATGGCCAGTGAGGTGTCTGCCGACCCCCTGGGTGATGAGTGGAAGGTAAGTCAAGTTTGAAATGAATATGACACTGTAGATTTTGTATGCATACATACATGACTTACGTGTCATGTATTGCACATTGTAAGCACACCAGCAGACCCTTTGACTGCCCTGTAGTTTTAAGGGGGGATAGCGTGTTGCTATAGTAACCGTGGAGCTGCTTTACCAGATGCAACCTGACTTAACTATGTCTGAAGTTGAACTGCATTGCTCTCTCAATCACAAAATCTGAACTCCCAGCTTGGTAGACATTAAACCTAGCTAATGATAAAATACTAGTTAATGTTGAAATAGTTCTGCAATGTCAGACACATTTAATGCAGTACAGTAACATGTTCATGTCATCTGCTCATGCAGGGCTATGTGGTGCGCATCAGTGGAGGCAACGACAAACAGGGCTTCCCAATGAAGCAGGGTGTGTTGACCCATGGCCGTGTGCGCCTGCTGCTCTACAAGGGCCACTCCTGCTACCGCCCCCGCAGAACTGGCGAGCGTAAGCGCAAGTCTGTCCGTGGTTGCATTGTCGACGCCAACCTCAGCGTTCTCAACTTGGTCATCGTCAAGAAAGGTAATTATTACTTTTAATCAAATGGAGCAGCAAAAATAAATGGCCGATCTACAAGCATCGCAATGCTGTGAGCTTAATGATCGACCATTGCCTTTATTTTTTGAAATTTGAAAACGTATGGATGTTTTTCAACATAAAAACAATTGACTGTATGGCACTCAGCAGACCCTTTGACTGCCCTGGAAACAATTGACTGTATGGCACACCAGCAGACCCTTTGACTGCCCTGTAGTTATGAGGGGGGAAAGTGTGTTGCAAAAGTAACTGTAGAGCCTATTTCAGATACGACCAGTTTCTTTACCATGGCTGATTGGAACTGTAATTGCTCTCTCAAAGACTTTTATATTTGCAAATAATGTAGTTATTTGCAGTTGACATGTGTCTGCAGTCACTCCATATGACTAATCCTTTAAAACTAGCATACACCGGTAGCTCATGGTTTTAAACTTCTACTTATTAATGTTCATATTAGGGATGCTGCGATCTAGATTTTTCACTTCTGATCCGATATCGATATGGCAGCATCGATCGATATGAATCAGATACCGATCCGGTACACCCCAGATTTAAGTCTATGCTGTGTATTGGTGCTGCCTGCGACTAGCAAACACTGTTATGATCACGTGGCCTCTGCATGCTGCTACATGCTGAATCTGCTGTGTAGAAGTGCTGGATCGGAGCGTTAAATCAGTCATTTTCGCTGCAGTACGATTCGATCTACGTTATTTGGCTGATATCGGGCTGATATCCGATCTTCGGTCGGATCGCAGGATCCCTATCCCTAGTTAAATATATGCAACTGTAGAATGCAAATTTACAGCTTTTGTGTATATCATTAAACTGATGCATACATACAAAAATAAACTTTAATGCCCTGTGCTGACTTGTCTGCCTCTCAGGCGAGAAGGAAATTCCAGGACTGACTGACAGCACCGTGCCACGTCGCCTGGGTCCCAAGAGGGCCAGCAAGATCCGCAAGCTCTTCAACCTGTCTAAGGAGGACGATGTGAGACAGTATGTCGTTAGGAGACCAGTGACTAAAGAAGGTGAGATTTGATCGTTTTTTTTGCATGTCAGGTATTGCACATTGTAAGCACACCAGCAGACCCTTTCACTGCCCTGTAGTTGTTAAGGGGGGATAGCGTGTTGCTATAGTAACTGTGGAGCTGCTTTACCAGATGCAACCTGACTTAACCATGTCTGAAGTTGAACTGCATTGCTCTCTCAATCACTAAATCTGAATTCTCAGTTTGACTACAACTTGTATGCACCTTGTGTTAATCGTAGAGGGGGAAATTGCTTTCTTAAATTAGTTTTAAACTGATTCAAATTTGTTCAGATTTAAACAAATTCTCAGGATCAATATCAAAAATTCATTTGAAGCTATTGACAAGTTCTTTATGGCCACTAACAACTGTCTTTGTTCACTTCTTCCATTAGGCAAGAAGCCCAGAACCAAGGCTCCCAAGATCCAGAGGCTGGTGACACCTCGTGTGCTGCAACACAAGAGGCGCCGCATTGCCTTGAAGAGAAGGCGTACCCAGAAAAACAAGGAAGAGGCCTCCGAGTATGCCAAACTGCTGGCCAAGAGAATGAAGGTATGGGCTTATTCCACTGGAGTAGTGGTTGCTGTGCATTTAAAGTTAATTTGGCACACCAGCAGACCCTTTGACTGCCTTGTAGTCATTAAGGGGGGATAGTGTGTTGCTATAGTAACTGTGGAACTGCTCTACCAGATGCACCCTGACGTAATAATGTCTTGTTGAACTGCATTGTTCTCTCAATCCCTTTTACCGTAACATAGGAGGCAGGCATAACTGTCTGTTAAATACTTGGTTCCTTTTTAATGAAGTTTGTTGGTGACAAATACTAAGGCTAGTTGATGTGTATGTTCAGATGGCATCCTGTCACGTGACTTTTAAACCACCCAAAACAGGGCTGCACGAAATGCTCATTACTACTCTAATCCCAAATAAAATGTCTACTGTCTTTACAGTTATCTTTTTAACTGTAGGTTAATTGAATACAATTTGACTATAGTGCCAAATAAGTTGTCTGAGGAAGCATTCAGCAACGGTGGTCAAGGAGTAAAGACTGCAATAACGGTCCTGCTGCTGTATTTGACCTACACATTGTTTTTGTTTGTACAAACAGGAGGCCAAGGAGAAGCGGCAGGAACAAATTGCCAAGAGGCGCCGTCTTTCTTCCCTGAGGGCATCCACATCAAAATCTGAGTCCAGCCAGAAGTAAAAACAATGTGCTGAAAGAAATAAACGAATATGTGCTGAATGTTTGCCTCTTGATTTATTCCACTGTAGACTTTACTATTTAATTGTAGACTGAGATGCTCAAACCAAGACTAGGCAGCAAGCTTAGAGTTTTACACTTTGTTGCATGTGGCTTTTTCCAGTTATCACTGCTGTATTAAAGCGCTCAACTCATGGCATTGTGATGTGAGCTTGTGTATCGGCGATAACTGATAACCCATTCACAAGTGAAGCTTATGGTTTACATTGTATGAGATAATAGATTTTAGTAAAGAAAAACACTGAGCATAATCCAATGGTAAGAGGGTAAATTGGAAACAACTTGTTTGGTTGCAAGGTCTCGTGATAGTTTATTTGAGATGTCTTGCAGGGTAATGTAAAAACAAACATTTAGGCCTCCATAATTTAACTGATGACCATCTGGTTGATTATCCATAAGGGACTTTGGAGAGGGGTCCCAATTGCATGCGTGTACATTTATTCTGGTCCATGTGAAAAGAAATCTCAGCTAAGGCTGACATTTTTCTTGGGTTCTGTATACCAGTATTTGCTACAGAGTCTAGACAATTCGATACAGTATAATTCATAGCCTGCAGCTACTGGGATGCACATCCTGCAATGGACTTGTATGGATTTTGATGTTAACACTCAATCCTCCTTCAATGTGAATCAATAGAGTATGCGCATGCGTAAAGTGAATGGCACATCGAGAGGCAAAGGGAGTTTAACATTGTTTAAATGCAATCAGATATGACTTGTGTGGAAAAGTCATCTGTGTGGGCCAGAAAGTAGTTTTTTGCCACTAAGGCGTTCCTGGTTTGATGTCACACGCATGCCCGCGAGTTTTTTATTCCTATGATGGGAGGGAATTTGGACCGCACACAAGTGTTTATGCCTACGACTAGTACTAACTCTAACCTAAACATAACCGCAAGCAGGGGAGCAACGTACCCCTCACCAACCTTAATCCAAAAACTATTAAAAAAATCTGCGGTAGTAAAAGATGTGGCGGAGTGGTAAAACGAGCGCTCCTAAACCTGAGCTATCCTAGGAATAGCATACCGCCCCCATGTTTCCCATGTTTTTGGATTTGTGAAAACATTACACATCAAGCAGTCAAATAGAATGAATCACCTTTATTGAAAAATTGCATAGAATGTGTACATTTAAACAATCCAAGCCCCACCAAATAATCTTAGCATCAACACTAAAATAATTGCCATTTCACATTAATGAAGCTCACAAATCTTTGCCTTACACCCATTGTTAAAAACGGGTGGTATCTTAACTTTCCGGATTTGAGACTCGATCTGCTGGGGAACGTTGGTGCAAACTGCCTCCGCAAACCCATTGATGGAAATGTGGATCAAGTAGGTAAAGGCAGAGTCGATGGAAACTTGGACAACAACAGGCAGGATTTGATCTGACAAAGGTGTGATAAGGCTGTACATCTGCGACACAAAGACTAGAACACCCACAGCATGTTGATGGAGGTGCTGGGGTAGACTCCAGGTCGAAATCAATCCAGTCTGCATCTTGTGGAATGGAACTGAAGAAGACTCTACCCAAGAACTACCCAAGACCTGTTGGGCAAGAACAAAGATCAACCAACTTTTTTTATACACCCCACTGACCCCAGAAGTGGGTTACTGTGTGCTAGCGAGACATAATGAAGATCCATTATTATATTTATTACAGCTTTGTGAATAGACTGAAATTGCAGTTTACAGTTAAACCCTCAGTGTTAATTCATCCAAAAGTAACCAAATTGACCGATATCAAATCACTCACAATAATGCCCCATACCTCCTTCTGTTGTCTCTTTAATTGAACATGATCCTTCCAGTCCAAGACCTCAAGCCAGTTGTCCTGCAATTAGTTAAATTAATACGTTACATCAACACAGCTCAAAAGGTATACATGCGTCAGTTATTCTATGAATTTGAGTTTGCTTTGTGTGAATTAACTTTCCCCACTGTCATTTTATTACCCTCAATGTGAGTCAATGTCATCTTCTGTGATCAAGATTGTTCTCAAAGTGAGAAACACTAAGGACCCCCCAAAAGGTCCTTAAGGAGGTTCCATGGGGTGCCCAGCAAAACGGGTATGAATGCCGGTTTAACCACTTTAATTAATTTGTGGGTCCTTGACAAAAATGTTTGAGAACCACTGATCTAGATACCCAATCCAAATCCACTTTCCAAATCAATAGTGTGAAGCACCGACTACAGACCTTCACTGTGTGTATCTTGGAGCCAACTAGGTGGTAGGTTCTTCTACATAGCTTGGTAGTGAGGGAGAACAGTCGCACAGAGAAGCTGGACCTGACTGTTTTCAGATCAAAGCCCTCCACAGTTTTGTCTTCTTCATCTTCTGCAGCTGCGACAGGTGGGCATTATTGAAGTGGCACACACACTACAGTAAGAAATTGCATGTAGAAGACCATTACATGATCAATTGAACAATCTTTAAGAAATGAATACTTACCCATCTCTGCACTGGTTGGGGGAAGTGCTCTTTCTACCAGGGCCTCAGACAGGCTCAGTACAGAGTCCAGCTCCAGAGCAGCTGCAGTGATGGCTCTCTTAACTGGTGAATGCCTCCTAACAGCCGCCTTCCTGGAAGTCTGAACTGGAACTTGTGCCTGCAATTCCTGCATCATCCCAACAGCCCAGGAGATGCCGTATTGTACACAGTCCACAGTTCCATTGCCTGCGATGCTCATCAAATCCTTGGCCTCATACATCATATTCTTGGCACCGGCAGTGATCTGGGTGATATAGATAATGGCAAATTTAGCACAGAGATGGAACACAATTTTTTTGTTTGAATGAAACAAATTAAGTTACCTTCTCTGTCGGCTTATGGACTACAGGGAAAGTATTCTCAAGCCAGTCAAGACCTATACATGCCAGATCGTTTGCCATGGAAACTGGAAGTACAGGGAGGGTGAAACCATTATTAACAATCCTGGCAAATGTGAATTTGACTAATGACTTCGATTGATTGATTTATTCATTAACAGTTTGCAGAATTACAGTACATTTCAAGTACAACTCAATACAAAAACTGTTAACTGCGAGTGGACGACACCATAAAGCATTACACTTGTTTACAATAGGGCCCACCATTTTCAATTCATCAAAACATTTAGAGACATACGAATATAGCCAAAAACAGGAAATCATCATCATAGAAGAGGTAAACATGTTGTTGTGTTTCTTGTAGATCAGCTATTTGAACTATTTTAAAAGGTTTTTTAAAATAGTAAAAAATGGCAAAAAAGTTTAGGGATAAGGGGTGGCACAACATATAGTCCCTTGTTTGTGCCGAATCTGGGTTGCACATGGTTTGTTGAACTCCCTCTGGTGTTGTGGGTGTGGACTTTGTTGACATTAAGGAAGTATTTAGACAGGTACATGGGTATCATGATGGTGTAGCGAGATGCTGTACTCTGTCGTCAACCCTAAGCCATTTGAGCCTGTCAAAGTGGGCAGGGGTGAGGTGGGTTCGGGGAGTAAGGCCAAGCAGTAGCCTGACCAGTTTGTTTTGGGAAGTCTGGAGCCTTGTTTTAAGGGTTGTTGTTGTTTTAGAGGTGCATGCATAGTCGAAGAAACCTTGTACGAGGGCTCCCATTAGGGTCTTCAAGGTGTTTTTGTTGACCAGTGAGGAGATCCTGTATAGGAATCTTGTTCTTTGGTTGATTTAGGTTTAATGTGTGTTTAGTTCAATGTTTGTTTTAAAAACGCCATTGACAATGAAGGGAAAAGTTGCATCATCTTGTCCCTAACAAACATTAAATGCCATTAACAATAAAGAGAATTAATTGTTTGTTTTGACACCGTTTGTTTCACATCACAATTATGTCACCTAATCATCAATCAGTCCAGCATGACCATGCCGCAGATTTGCCAGCATCCACCTTGTGTTTGATGTGGTCGCTCAAATAGAGGAGGCATGTGTCGGTGGAGTGGGATATTCTGAAGCCTGCTGTTGGCTTACTTGGTAGGCAAGACAAACAGGTTGACCTGATTGCAGTACATCCATAACCATAATAACCTTGTGTCAGTAACAACTAACAAGTCTGCTCCAGCCACTTGTTGAACATGTATGTTATTGTCCATTGTGTGACTCCCTGCCAAGTGTATCCAAACCCTCACCAATGCCCAATAATAACCCAATCAGAAGGCTCATTTAATGTAATGGGTATAGATAGCCTAGTAAAGCCTACACGTTTTAATTCTAGATTATGCCATAAAGGCTATATAGATATACCATACATGCCAGGGAGATGCGTTTTAGAATTATCTTGATATAGGCTACCAGATAGATTTTCAACATGCTATGCTGCTGCATCTCATAGAATCTCTGAAATATGGTAAACGATAGCAAATGCTTACTTTGGAGCTCCAGTCTAATGACGACAGGCGAAACCATGTAAATTATGGCCTTCATACCATTCTCCACCACTTCACAGACTAGGGGATGTCTACCTCTGGTGTCCACGTACAAAACTGAGAGCATCGTACATGCCGAGTGAACCATCGGTAGTTTGAGTAATTTAAACACCACATTCTGTGAGGAAAGAAGTCAAAGGAAACAAACAAGATTCGACACCATGAGGAAATTATATAAAAGTAAAATGAGTATAAATAGCCTGTTGTTGCAAGTCTTAATTGCATATAATCAGCCAGCCTTATTGTACTCACCTGGTTAGAGTTATTCGTCGTCATATTTCACTACACTGTTGAAAAACAAATTGTCTTAGATAATCTTAGATTATTGAATATTAACTCTGCAAATAGGCTATACAAAATTCAGCTTTAGAATGAATTCACAACACACGTCACTATATCGCAAAATTCATATTGGATCAGGCTACTTATGGCCTGGGCTATGGCCATCCAGTTATCAAACACCTAGGCTAGGCTACATTGCAAAGTTTAATTCAGGTGAATCCACCAGATTGTTACTCACATAGTTTACCTAACGCGTTTCAGAAAGTGTTTCTCTTGTTATTCCCGCGGTCAACAACTAAATGACGGTCGGATATTACGTGAACTAATATATAGGCACGTGCCGGAAATATCAGCCTATAGCTGATAGGGTCTATTGGAAACAAGTGTAATGCTTAATTGGGTCGTCCACTCACAGTTAACAGCCGTTGTATTGAGTTTGTGCTTGAAATGTACTGTAATTCTGCAAACTGTTAATACATTTTTCAATCAATCAATCAATGTGGTCAACACATGAATGCAGATGGAGATGTTTGCCCCAAGCTGCTGTGTTGTTTTGAGCCATTACAGGTGTTGTTGACACAGCATTTAGCATACAAAATTGTATATTCACTAATATCTCAGATGAAAATGGCACACTATTATTTATTTATTTATTTGCACTCACTGATCCATAGGCCATATAAGTCTAAGTATTTTATTGTTGAGTCAGTTATAATGGTAGGCTACACCCTTTTAACCACTGATGCATTTTGTATGTTTGATGATTAGGCTGCGGCCTCTATGCCGATTATTAATGAACGATTGTTGTCTAAATAAAAGTTAATTATAGTTTGATACTTCATCCACCTATGTGCCTTTATATTATTTAATTGGTAGGCTACAACGAACGAACCAAATTAGGAGTTACATTAATTTGTGTATCAACTCAGTCAGGTGTTTATTCAAAGTGGGCGCAAACCCCTAGGTGGCGCAGTTGGGTACCCTTCATACCGCCCAGTTCAGCTTTTGTAAGATGTAAAAACAATCAAACAAAAAGTGTGTGTGTGTGTGTGTGTGTGTGTGTGTGTGTGTGTGCGTGACTGCGTGTGTGCGCGCGTGTGTGCGTGCGTGCGTGCGTTTGTGCATGTGCGGTGGTTTATAATGTATAGGTATGGAAGATCCAGAGTGGTTTATGTCTGCGCAGGTTCGAGCACGCACACACCAAAAGGGGTCACTTGTCTGAGCTTCTCCAAGGACAGCAGTCAGGTTCTCAGTGCCTCCTTTGACCAGACCATCAGGTGGGATGTAGGCTACTGTATAGTATACTGTCATAGTGACATGCTTTCCATCATGGACAGTCCATGCGGTGTTGGGTGAAATCAGCCCTGAGATATGTATTGTACACTATATGACGATTTTGTTTCTCCCAGCAGGACATGAGTATTCCCACTATGGATGCACTGTTAAGATCCCATTAATTTAAAGATGCAATCTGTCACATTCTTGTCTTTGTGCCCAGGATTCTACCCTGGGCACAAAGTGTGAGCAGCAAATTATGTATATTTACAGTAGGCCTATATCTGTTGAGCTATAACAGGAGAACACGTTTTGGAAGTGAGTTATTTACTTTAGAATCAATCAAGCAATCAATCAAGCAATCAATTAAAAAAGTAGATGTAAAGAATGGAAAATAAAACGAGCACAGAAAGCCTGGAAATAGCAGCATGTTAAAATCTGTGCCATGTAATTTAAAATAAGTCTTAAATCAGACAAAAACTCTGTCACAGTCTCTTGTTATTGCTCTTGCCAGGCCGAGGGTGTGGCAGACAGTGGTGTGCTTTGTCTGGGGTGATGTCTGTGATAGTTTCATACATCTTAAGAACCAGTAGGTGTCCTTACTACCCGACCTCGGGAACGAAAACCTCTAACTAGAAAAGTAGACCACCTCCAACAACTGTTATATGTATGTATTAATGAATCCTTAACCCTTTTGGTTACATTTTGTACACCCTGTAAGTTACACATGGATAAATCATTTATGGATAACATAATTTACTGTGTTATATTTTTGAAAACATAAGATTTATTTAAAAACATAACTAAAAAGGTAGAATACAGCATTGACAGAATTTGGTAAAACGCATAATGTATATTATGCCTTTGGAATCTTTCCATCAATAAATGTATATTGTACGTCAAAAGGATATAATAATACAAGATAGAGAGCTTATTTACATTGTGGTCCTTTGAGTGAGTATGTAAACTGATTGCCACATCACGGTGCATTATGTTTTGCCCTCCTGTAGTTTTTAGCCTCATATCTATTTGTAACTGAGCGTGTAGCCTACAAATGTAAACAAATGGCCCAATCTTACAGTGTGCACTCATGTACAGCAAGTGCACAAAGGAGTAATCCTCTCTTTCAACTGTTCACGCCATCACACACATGAGGCACACACAGAGACAGCACACGCCTCACTGCTGAGGACTCTTGAATTTCTATTTCTGCATCATGCCGAATGAGGAGCTTGAGTGAAGCACATGGGCTGTGTGGGATGAACGGATGCACCATGTTGTGCTCAGGGACAAAGGCTAGGCTGCCTGCAACATGTGCCTCCTCTTGCAGTTCCACGAGACACTAGACTGCAGTAGTGTGCCTGTATGATGCTATTTCAATATACAGTACCAGAGAGGGAGTGCATTAATGAGCATTAGCTATTTTTGTCGCAGTCTACAGCATCCATTCACTCCTAAATGTATTGTTGTTTCAGCATTGAAGTTATTTCTGATGTGCAGAAACAGCTCTTAATAATATATGAACCCTGTGATTTCAGAATCCATGAACTGAGGTCAGGTAAGACACTCAAGGAGTTAAGCGGCCACTCTTCTTTTGTGAACGATGCAGCTTTCACTCAAGATGACACACACATCATCAGCGCATCATCTGATGGCACAGTTAAGGTATGCAGACTGATTAGTCATTACAATGTTTTAGTACAGTTTCAGTCTTCTTGCTGGATCATTATTGTGTCCTCTCAATTCATACACTGCAGTATGAAGCCTAATTTATACGATTACTCACCGAAACTAACTCTATTTTCAACTGAAAACAATTATGATTTCAGTTGGAAATGGGTTATGTTTTTGTAAAGCACATTGCGTTAAAAGTTAACTAAAACATTACATGTGAACGCTCTAGATCTGGGACGTGAAGACCACAGAGTGCATTCACTCTTTCAGATACGTGGAAGGCACCTCAGACATCCCTGTCAACAATGTGATTCCTCTCCCCCAACACCCAGAGCACTTTATGGTGTGTAACCTCTCCAACACAGTGGTCGTCATGAACATGCAGGGTCAGGTGAGCCGACTGCATGTAGTGGTTCTCAAACTGGGGGTCCATCAGCTTTCCAAAAATAGCCGATCTACAAGCTCACAACTGAGCTTGTAGATCTGCTATTTTTTTTCTTAAATGATGACTTCATATAATTGGTCTTGATACAATTTTATATTTGTGATCGGCAAAATAATTCAGTGTTTTTAATGGCACCTGTCTTTTAAAACCTGTGATCATGCTGAAAGTTGAATAAACAAAACATAAATTTCCTACGCTGTGTCTCATAGGAGGGCTGTGAACAGAAACCCGCCTACTAGTGGCATCATCATTGGGCAGTTTTTGTTTTTGTTTCAAACAAGATTTAGATTTTCTTTTTATTTCAATTTTTATTAACACAAGAACAGTAGCTTCTAACTTTACAGGAATAGAAAGCCTGCAGTTTCTATTAGCCTGGATTCCCAATCAATGATGTCACTTGTAGGCGTGTTTCTGAACTGTTCACAGCACTCCAATGAGACAAAGATGGGGTATATTACAATGCGCATAAAGTGAGGACCAATAATACATATTTTATCCTGAAATGTATTGGAAATATTTATTCATACTCATTTGTGTGTCATAGACACATGTATTGATATCACAGGCCAGCTAGGCTAAGATTTTGAACCCAACACCATTTGAAGTCATATCTGTCGTTGCATTTTAAGTTTCATTAACTAATTTGTTTGACCTCTGATCATTCTGTTTTGCTTAAATGCTCTGAATCCATTTCCCCTCAGACTGTGAAGGCCTTCAGTTCAGGAAGAAAAGAAGGGGCAGACTTTGTGTGCTGCACCGTCTCCAGGTCGAAATCAATCCAGTCTGCATCTTGTGGAATGGAACTGAAGAAGACTCTACCCAAGAACTACCCAAGACCTGTTGGGCAAGAACAAAGATCAACCAACTTTTTTTATACACCCCACTGACCCCAGAAGTGGGTTACTGTGTGCTAGCGAGACATAATGTTGATCCATTATTATATTTATTACAGCTTTGTGAATAGACTGAAATTGCAGTTTACAGTTAAACCCTCAGTGTTAATTCATCCAAAAGTAACCAAATTGACCGATATCAAATCACTCACAATAATGCCCCATACCTCCTTCTGTTGTCTCTTTAATTGAACATGATCCTTCCAGTCCAAGACCTCAAGCCAGTTGTCCTGCAATTAGTTAAATTAATACGTTACATCAACACAGCTCAAAAGGTATACATGTGTCAGTTATTCTATGAATTTGCTTTGTGTGAATTAACTTTCCCCACTGTCATTTTATTACCCTCAATGTGAGTCAATGCCATCTTCTGTGATCAAGATTGTTCTCAAAGTGAGAAACACTAAGGACCCCCCCCAAAAAGGTGCTTAAGGAGGTTCCATGGGGTGCCCAGCAAAACGGGTATGAATGCCGGTTTAACCACTTTAATTAATTTGTGGGTCCTTGACAAAAATGTTTGAGAACCACTGATCTAGATACCCAATCCAAATCCACTTTCCAAATCAATAGTGTGAAGCACCGACTACAGACCTTCACTGTGTGTATCTTGGAGCCAACTAGGTGGTAGGTTCTTCTACATAGCTTGGTAGTGAGGGAGAACAGTCGCACAGAGAAGCTGGACCTGACTGTTTTCAGATCAAAGCCCTCCACAGTTTTGTCTTCTTCATCTTCTGCAGCTGCGACAGGTGGGCATAATTGAAGTGGCACACACACACACACACACACACACACTACAGTTAGAAATTGCATGTAGAAGACCATTACATGATAAATTGAACAATCTTTAAGAAATGAATACTTACCCATCTCTGCACTGGTTGGGGGAAGTGCTCTTTCTACCAGGGCCTCAGACAGGCTCAGTACAGAGTCCAGCTCCAGAGCAGCTGCAGTGATGGCTCTCTTAACTGGTGACTGCCTCCTAACAGCCGCCTTCCTGGAAGTCTGAACTGGAACTTGTGCCTGCAATTCCTGCATCATCCCAACAGCCCAGGAGATGCCGTATTGTACACAGTCCACAGTTCCATTGCCTGCGATGCTCATCAAATCCTTGGCCTCATACATCATATTCTTGGCACCGGCAGTGATCTGGGTGATATAGATAATGGCAAATTTAGCACAGAGATGGAACACAATTTTTTTGTTTGAATGAAACAAATTAAGTTACCTTCTCTGTCGGCTTATGGACTACAGGGAAAGTATTCTCAAGCCAGTCAAGACCTATACATGCCAGATCGTTTGCCATGGAAACTGGAAGTATTTCAGGGAGGGTGAAACCATTATTAACAATCCTGGCAAATGTGAATTTGACTAATGACTTCGATTGATTGATTCATTCATTAACAGTTTGCAGAATTACAGTACATTTCAAGTACAACTCAATACAAAAACTGTTAACTGCGAGTGGACACCATAAAGCATTACACTCGTTTACAATAGGGCCCACCATTTTCAATTCATCAAAACATTTAGAGACGTACGAATATAGCCAAAAACAGGAAATCATCATCATAGAAGAGGTAAACATGTTGTTGTGTTGCTTGTAGATCACCTATTTGAACTATTTTAAAAGGTTTTTTAAAATAGTAAAAAATGGCAAATAAGTTTAGGGATAAGGGGTGGCACAACATATAGCCCTTAGTCCCTTGTTTGTGCCGAATCTGGGTTGCACATGGTTTGTTGAACTCCCTCTGGTGTTGTGGGTGTGAACTTTGTTGACATTAAGGAAGTATTTAGACAGGTACATGGGTATCATGATGGTGTAGCGAGATGCTGTACTCTGTCGTCAACCCTAAGCCATTTGAGCCTGTCAAAGTGGGCAGGGGTGAGGTGGGTTCGGGGAGTAAGGCCAAGCAGTAGCCTGACCAGTTTGTTTTGGGAAGTCTGGAGCCTTGTTTTAAGGGTTGTTGTTTTAGAGGTGCATGCATAGTCGAAGAAACCTTGTACGAGGGCTCCCATTAGGGTCTTCAAGGTGTTTTTGTTGACCAGTGAGGAGATCCTGTATAGGAATCTTGTTCTTTGGTTGATTTAGGTTTAATGTGTGTTTAGTTCAATGTTTGTTTTAAAAACGCCATTGACAATGAAGGGAAAAGTTGCATCATCTTGTCCCTAAAACATTAAATGCCATTACCAATAAAGAGAATTTAATGTTTGTTTTGACACCGTTTGTTTCACATCACAATTATGTCACCTAATCATCAATCAGTCCAGCATGACCATGCCGCAGATTTGCCAGCATCCACCTTGTGTTTGATGTGGTCGCTCAAATAGAGGAGGAATGTGTCGGTGGAGTGGGATATTCTGAAGCCTGCTGTTTGCTTACTTGGTAGGCAAGACAAACAGGTTGACCTGATTGCAGTACATCCATAACCATAATAACCTTGTGTCAGTAACAACTAACAAGTCTGCTCCAGCCACTTGTTGAACATGTATGTTATTGTCCATTGTGTGACTCCCTGCCAAGTGTATCCAAACCCTCACCAATGCCCAATAATAACCCAATCAGAAGGCTCATTTAATGTAATGGGTATAGATAGCCTAGTAAAGCCTACACGTTTTAATTCTAGATTATGCCATAAAGGCTATATAGATATACCATACATGCCAGGGAGATGCGTTTTAGAATTATCTTGATATAGGCTACCAGATAGATTTTCAACATGCTATGCTGCTGCATCTCATAGAATCTCTGAAATATGGTAAACGATAGCAAATGCTTACTTTGGGGCTCCAGTCTAATGACGACAGGCGAAACCATGTAAGTCATGGCCTTCATACCATTCTCCACCACTTCACAGACTAGGGGATGTCTACCTCTGGTGTCCACGTACAAAACTGAGAGCATCGTACATGCCGAGTGAACCATCGGTAGTTTGAGTAATTTAAACACCACATTCTGTGAGGAAAGAAGTCAGAGGAAACAAACAAGATTCGACACCATGAGGAAATTATATAAAAGTAAAATAAGTATAAATAGCCTGTTGTTGCAAGTCTTAATTGCATATAATCAGCCAGCCTTATTGTAGCCTACTCACCTGGTTAGAGTTATTCGTCGTCATATTTCACTACACTGTTGAAAAACAAATTGTTTTAGATAATCTTAGATTATTGAATATTAACTCTGCAAATAGGCTATACAAAATCCAGCTTTAGAATGAATTCACAACACACGTCACTATATCGCAAAATTCATATTGGATCAGGCTACTTATGGCCTGGGCTATGGCCATCCAGTTATCAAACACCTAGGCTAGGCTACATTGCAAAGTTTAATTCAGGTGAATCCACCAGATTGTTACTCACATAGTTTACCTAACGCGTTTCAGAAAGTGTTTCTCTTGTTATTCCCGCGGTCAACAACTAAATGATGGTCGGATATTACGTAAGCTAATATATAGGCACGTGCCGGAAATATCAGCCTATAGCTGATAGGGTCTATTGGAAACAAGTGTAATGCTTAATTGGGTCGTCCACTCACAGTTAACAGCCGTTGTATTGAGTTTGTGCTTGAAATGTACTGTAATTCTGCAAACTGTTAATACAGTTTTCAATCAATCAATCAATGTGTTCAACACATGAATGCAGATGGAGATGTTTGCCCCAAGCTGCTGTGTTGTTTTGAGCCATTACAGGTGTTGTTGACACAGCATTTAGCATACAAAATTGTATATTCACTCATATCTCAGATGAAAATGGCACACTATTATTTATTTATTTATTTGCACTCACTGATCCATAGGCCATATAAGTCTAAGTATTGTATTGTTGAGTCAGTTATAATGGTAGGCTACACCCTTTTAACCACTGATGCATTTTGTATGTTTGATGATTAGGCTGCGGCCTCTATGCCGATTATTAATGAACGATTGTTGTCTAAATAAAAGTTAATTATAGTTTGATACTTCATCCACCTATGTGCCTTTATATTATGTAATTGGTAGGCTAGAACGAACGAACCAAATTAGGAGTTACATTTGTGTATCAACTCAGTCAGGTGTTTATTCAAAGTGGGCGCAAACCCCTAGGTGGCGCAGTTGGGTACCCTTAATACGGCCCAGTTCAGCTTTTGTAAGATGTTAAGATGTAAAAACAAACAAACAAAAAGTGTGTGTGCGTGTGTGTGTGTGTGTGTGTGTGTGTGTGTGTGTGTGTGTGTGTGTTTGTGTGTGTGTGTGTGTGTGTGTGTGTGTGTGTGTGTGTGTGTGTTTGTGTGTGTGTGTGTGTGTGTGTGTGCGTGCGTGCGTGCGTGTGTTTGTGCATGTGCGGTGGTTTATAATGTATAGGTATGGAAGATCCAGAGTGGTTTATGTCTGCGCAGGTTCGAGCACGCACACACCAAAAGGGGTCACTTGTCTGAGCTTCTCCAAGGACAGCAGTCAGGTTCTCAGTGCCTCCTTTGACCAGACCATCAGGTGGGATGTAGGCTACTGTATAGTATACTGTCATAGTGACATGCTTTCCATGGTCATGGACAGTCCATGCGGTGTTGGGTGAAATCAGCCCTGAGATATGTATTGTACACTATATGAGGATTCCCACTATGGATGCACTGTTAAGATCCCATTCATTTAAAGATGCAATCTGTCACATTCTTGTCTTTGTGCCTAGGATTCTACCCTGGGCACAAAGTGTGAGCAGCAAATTATGTATATTTACAGTATATCTGTTGAGCTATAACAGAAGAACACGTTTTGGAAGTGAGTTATTTACTTTAGAATCAATCAAACAATCAATCAATCAATCAATCAAGCAATCAAGCAATCAATTAAAAAAGTAGATTAAAAAGTAGATGTAAAGAATGGAAAATAAAACGAGCACAGAAAGCCTGGAAATAGCAGCATGTTAAAATCTGTGCCATGTAATTCAGCAGCCTGACAGTTGCTAGACAAAAACTGTGGTAGACAGTGGTGTGCTTTGTCTGGGGTGATGTCTGTGATACTCTCAGCCTTCACCTTGCCTTGAGTTTCATACATCTTAAGAACCAGTAGGTGTCCTTACTACCCGACCTCGGGAACGAAAACCTCTAACTAGAAAAGTAGACCACCTCCAACAACTGTAGTTGTGTTAGTTATATGTATGTATTAATGAATCCTTAACCCTTTTGGTTACATTTTGTACACCCTGTAAGTTACACATGGATAAATCATTTATGGATAACATAATTTACTGTGTTATATTATTTAAAAACATAACTAAAAAGGTAGAATACAGCATTGACAGAATTGATAAAACGCATAATGTATATTATGCCTTTGGAATCTTTCCATCAATAAATGTATATTGTACGTCAAAAGGATATAATAATACAAGATAAAGAGCTTATTTACATTGTGGTCCTTTGAGTGAGTATGTAAACTGATTGCCACATCACGGTGCATTATGTTTTTGCCCTCCTGTAGTTTTTAGCCTCATATCTATTTGTAACTGAGCGTGTAGCCTACAAATGTAAACAAATGGCCCGATCTTACAGTGTGCACTCATGTACAGCAAGTGCACAAAGGAGTAATCCTCTCTTTCAACTGTTCACGCCATCACACACATGAGGCACACACAGAGACAGCACACGCCTCACTGCTGAGGACTCTTGAATTTCTATTTCTGCATTATGCCGAATGAGGAGCTTGAGTGAAGCACATGGGCTGTGTGGGATGAACGGATGCACCATGTTGTGCTCAGGGACAAAGGCTAGGCTGCCTGCAACATGTGCCTCCTCTTGCAGTTCCACGAGACACTAGACTGCAGTAGTGTGCCTGTATGATGCTATTTCAATATACAGTACCAGAGAGGGAGTGCATTAATGAGCATTAGCTATTTTTGTCGCAGTCTACAGCATCCATTCACTCCTAAATGTATTGTTGTTTCAGCATTGAAGTTATTTCTGATGTGCAGAAACAGCTCTTAATAATATATGAACCCTGTGATTTCAGAATCCATGAACTGAGGTCAGGTAAGACGCTCAAGGAGTTAAGCGGCCACTCTTCTTTTGTGAACGATGCAGCTTTCACTCAAGATGACACACACATCATCAGCGCATCATCTGATGGCACAGTTAAGGTATGCAGACTGATTAGTCATTACAATGTTTTAGTACAGTTTCAGTCTTCTTGCTGGATCATTATTGTGTCCTCTCAATTCATACACTGCAGTATGAAGCCTAATTTATACGATTACTCACCGAAACTAACTCGATTTTCAACTGAAAACAATTATGATTTCAGTTGGAAATCGGTTATATTTTTGTAAAGCACATTGCGTTAAAAGTTAACTAAAACATTACATGTGAACGCTCTAGATCTGGGACGTGAAGACCACAGAGTGCATTCACTCTTTCAGATAAGTGGCAGGCACCTCAGACATCCCTGTCAACAATGTGATTCCTCTCCCCCAACACCCAGAGCACTTTGTGGTGTGTAACCTCTCCAACACAGTGGTCGTCATGAACATGCAGGGTCAGGTGAGCCGACTGCATGTAGTGGTTCTCAAACTGGGGGTCCATCAGCTTTCCAAAAATAGCTGATCTACAAGCTCACAACTGAGCTTGTAGATCTGCTATTTTTTTTCTTAAATTACTTCATATAATTGGTCTTGATACAATTTCCTACGTTGTGTCTCATAGGAGGAGGGCTGTGAACAGAAACCCGCCTACTAGTGGCATCATCATTGGGCAGTTTTTGTTTTTGTTTCAAACAAGATTTAGATTTTCTTTTTATTTCAATTTTTATTAACGCAAGAACAGTAGCTTCTAACTTTACAGGAATAGAAAGCCTGCAGTTTCTATTAGCCTGGATTCCCAATCAATGATGTCACTTGTAGGCGTGTTTCTGAACTGTTCACAGCACTCCAATGAGACAAAGATGGGGTATATTACAATGCGCATAAAGTGAGGACCAATAATACATATTTTATCCTGAAATGTATTGGAAATATTTGTGTGTCATAGACACATGTATTGATATCACAGGCCAGCTAGGCTAAGATTTTGAACCCAAAACCATTTGAAGTCATATCTGTCGTTGCATTTTAAGTTTCATTAACTAATTTGTTTGACCTCTGATCATTCTGTTTTGCTTAAATGCTCTGATTCCATTTCCCCTCAGACTGTGAAGGCCTTCAGTTCAGGAAGAAAAGAAGGGGCAGACTTTGTGTGCTGCACCGCCTCGCCGCATGGAGAGTGGATTTATGGTGTGGGAGAGGACTTGGTGCTCTACTGCTTCAGTTTGGAGACGGGGAGGCTGGTTCCAGTATCTTCGCTCATTAGCAGAGGCTACAGTCAGGAAGCAGTGTATTCACGCATGTGAAATGTTTCACGTAATTTTTATTCTACTGGCACTGTCACTATATATAAAAAAAGAAAAGTTAAACATTACGTTAGACCGAAGGGTGAAAGGGCCCTTCTGTGTGGAGTTTGCATGTTCTCCCCGTGTCCCCTAGGGTAGGTACCCTCACAAAAACATGCAGTAATCCTGGTCATTAAACTGCCTCCCCTGGCCAGCTGGGGCGCCTGATGGAGTCTGTTGCTCTCCCCAGGTTGGCGGAGGGTGTGTAGAGCCCAGGATTACAATAGATAATTGACACAGGGGTGAAAAATGGGTTACAAAATCGTGGGATAAAAATTACAAAAGACCAGCCAGCGGTTCCCAAACCTTTCCAGTGCCAGTGGAGACCCAAAAGATAAATGTGTCTCTACGGGATCCAAACTTACTAGGAATCGATTATGATTATGAATTAATAACTTAAGCACTATTTAATCGTGAAAATGACCCATCTACAAGCCGTCACTTTGAGCCTTGTGAGCTTGTAGATCTACTATCTGTTTTCACTAGTTTTTAAGAATAAATGTAGAAATGTTTTCTTTTATTATTTTTGAAAATCTTTTGACAAAATAAGAATAACACATTATAAATGCGTCCCGAACCAGTGTGTTTGGGATGGGAACCACTGCGTTAGGCACAGTCCAAAAATATAGAACAGCAGGCAGCAACTACAGGTATGCTCAACAGAAAATGGAGCTCATAGCTGAAGTTCAGGAGCAGGACCACACCTCCTGTCAAGCCACCTCCAATCGGGTCACCTCCACCTGTATATAAGAGAGCCCGTCCAACCCAAGGTTCTCCCTCTGTTCTCACTTAGTTTCGTCATCCCTTCCCCCACCCTAATTCTCATCCTACTCCCTCTCTAACCTCTCCTTTTTACAGGTCCCTAAGGCAGGTTCGTCGTGCCCGGGAGCACGGCGGATCCCCGAAGCCTCCCCACCTCGGCTTAAATTACCCGATGACCAGCTGGATGGTCCGTCACGGGTCATCTTCGTTTCTGTTCATTATTCGTCTCGTATCGTTTCATGCATTCTTCTTTTCGTTAATAAATGTTGTTAAACAGTAATCCTAGCTGTTCTATGATTCCTGCATTTCCCACCAGAACAGTCTAAATATCATACATACATAATTGTGTATGTTATTGTTGACTAGTAAAATAAATCAGTGGTACTCCAGTTACTTTCCGTATCCAACAGCCGATTTATATTAATGTTGTATGCACTTAACGTGCTCACTACATTGGTTTGTTGAGATACTAATGTATTTTTATGAATTGGTGTAGTTGTGCATCTGTGGGGTTAGTATGCCTGCAAGGAATTGTCTACCAATATGTATTCTTTTTACAATCTAGTTTGTCTATTGTAAAATTGTGCTCTCATACTGTATCTTGTATACTGTATATCTTGTACATAACACTACAGTTCATGTCAATTTAAACAGTTAACATTGTCTTTGTTATTTATTGCTAGGCCACATTGATGCATACAAAAACAAAATAGGTTTTTTCATTCAATCATTTAAGATTGAATGAAAAAACCTATTGAGCAAATTAAATCAATGTGAATCACTCAATTGTTATATTATGTAAAATAATAAATATCAGATGTACCATCTGTAGATGGTTAACAAGGTCTCACTCAAATGTCCACCCTGGTTCTTTCTTCAGCTACATTGTGGTTATCCAATCTAGTGAAATATTGCATACAGTAGAAAGTGTTTGCTAGTGTGGCTTTTGCCTGATATAGCCTGTTTTACTGACTGCAGGAATGTGTGGAAAAGGAAAACATTGCAACCTTGATCTACAGACTCAGGCTTTAATTATAAATTATGACCATATAATAAACAAGTAAATGATTGGTCCTAATATACATACTTAGTAAGACACTTTGCAATCTTTTTTCTTCTTTACATTAGAATGATGCTGACTTGCCCTGAAATCCTTTAACACTGTTTGCAAGAATTCTGAAAATATGAGAAGTCCTCCCATTGAGCATTGTAGTTCACTTTTAAAATATCCTAGCCGTAGGCCAAAATGTTAATTGAAGAAATTAAACTGAACCACAAGCAGCTGTTGAGTTATGGAGGATAAGCCGGTTTTAGCCTTTCATCCAAATTAACCTAAGGTTAAGAAGCTACAGATTGGTTGTTTTATCCAACATGTGGTTCCCAAAAACACGTTGGCTGTAAAGTCATATTTACATTTGTTTGTAACAAGCATACTGTGACTTAATCATTTATAGTCAACTGGGGCAAAATATGGCAAACAGCAAACATACCAGCACATGATGCAATCATGCACAATTTGCACATCTTTAAACTGGAGAAGGAAACATTTCCAAGGCAGTAAGCAATCTGTAAAAACTTTGAAAATAGTGCCTTAATGAGAAACAAATAGCAAGGTTATGGCAAAAAATAATAGATAAGCCTACCATAATAATTATTCAATTGTATGATTGCATTGTGGCTCTGCAACAATTCACAGGTCACAAACCCGCCATGTTTATTTAGAATATCTTCCCACAAATCCGAATAAGGCTATGCAAGACAATAGTCAATATTTCTCCACGGTGAAAATGTTAAATAAAAGTAAATTACTTTGAACAAATTAAGTAGCTTGGAATGAATTAACCACCATCAACACATGTGCCATTATTTAGATATAGCCCTTAAAAAAAAGGGTATATTGTATGTTCAGTCACTCTGCACATAAAATACACCCAGCACTGAACACGGAATAATGAAAAGAGCCATTTGTCCTCATCGAGGGGTTTTCCAGCTCACTCAGGCAAACAGCTTATTATGGCATCATTTTAAAACGTAAATGGCTGAAACAGTGTTTGATTAGGCAAAAATGTAGGTCTAAAGCCCAAACCACACCAAAGGGTTGCGTTCGGACAAAACGGTTTACCTTAAAAAACATTTCGTCCCAACGCAACCCTTTGGTGTGGTTTGGGCTTTACCCTCTGCAAGCCACAAACAGCAGTGGTCCTTGAGCTAGTTGATGAAAGAACAAAAGAAAGAAAGAAATCTAAAAAAGGGTTAACACAACAAAATATTTCAATGAGTCCCATGAGTAAATTTAAATCCCTGTGCAGGTACATTAACAGGATCCTTTCAGTCCACAAAAACGGTACAATAACTGTACAACACAAACAACCAGGTAGAACTTGCTTCAATCACAGCTCCATATATCCAACATATAAGACCACAATATTAGAAATGAACATTTAATAAAATAATTAAAGGGAAAAAAAAAAGTGCACAAAACTGTCAAAAGGGTGCATTTCTTGATACAAAGATTGGGGCTCAAGGTTAGGAGGAAAAAAAAGGTTGGGGTTCTTTTTAAGACGTCTGGCACTGGACACCACCAGCAGTGGCAAAGTCATCTTCTTCCATAGTGGTTGGGGTGGTGTGGTTGCGGTGGTGTTTTTTTCTCTTTTCAAAATCACAGTCCTCTAGTTCAGAATAGATGTAGAGGTCATCATCCATGCTCTCTGGCTGATCTGCCTCCATCTTTTCTGGAAGGTACCCCTCCAACTCTTTCAGCTTGTTCTTGGGGAGGAAATTGGCTTGTGGAAACGCCACCTGGAGTTAGAACCAAACATAAGTTACATAGGATCATTCATGGCACAATGGCACACATTATGAGTATTATGTCAATAGAACATTTTGTTTAGCGACAAAGAGATAATCAACCAGGTGCTCGTAGGGTGACCAGATGTCCCCCTTTGCGTGGGACAGTCCCTCATTGCCAGGACTTTTCAGGCGTCCCACAAATTGAGACCACGTCCCACATTGTGACTGGCAGGCCTCACTGCTGAAATGCCTTAACAGTTAGTCCCCTAATAGTTGACTCTCTTGCCTCTTTCCTGCAAGATGTGTTATTATTATGTCTGTTAAAATAACATGAGAAATATCCCCTAGGCTATGGTACCAAGTCGGCCATACCACCCATGAACCTTGCATTTAAAACAAAATGTGAGACAGATCAGTTTGGATCTGATTCTGGTCACTAAAAGGGCATCGAGGGCTTTCCTGTTGTTCTGTAGCTGCTATGAGGTCTATAGTGGCTCAGTGCAGGGTGACAGGTCTGTCTATGAGGTCTATAGTGGCTCAGTGCAGGGTGACAGGTCTGTCTATGAGGTCTATAGTGGCTCAGTGCAGGGTGACAGGTCTGTCTATGAGGTCTATAGTGGCTCAGTGCAGGGTGACAGGTCTGTCTATGAGGTCTATAGTGGCTCAGTGCAGGGTGACAGGTCTGTCTATGAGGTCTATAGTGGCTCAGTGCAGGGTGACAGGTTTGAACTGCATGGCCAAATTGTGTCTCTTTATAGACATAGCTTGAAACAGAACTTGTATTCTCAGTTGAGATTCTGGTTGGTTTACATTACTGGTCAGGTCAGTGGTCAGGCTGCATTCAGGTGTTAAAATACCAACATAAGTCAGAAGTCCATGAGCCAGAGCTCCAAATGTGGGCTATGATTACCTAATCTGGGTTCCCAGGAGTTTTCGAGACGAGATTACCAAATGAGTAGGCAAAGCCATAGAAGACATTTTTTAAATTTCGACGTCAGGCCTAAATGGGTTAATATAGATTAAACGGTTTCAAGTAAAGTACCGTATGATGACCCTTCTACATGAGTTTTTTGATATTTATTTTCACCTAGGTGAATTGGATGACACATTTTAAGAAATTATGAAATTGTACATTTAAATATGCAAATTAGGCATTATATAGAAAAACATGATTTTGCATAACTTTCCAGAATCAAAATCGGAAAAATGTGATATAACCAGAGGCAACCTTCTTATTTAATGTTGTTTACATGTTAGAATCAAAGGTTTTAAGTAATAAGTCGCTAACCCCGTCCCGTCCCCCATGTCCCACACAAGTGATACTTCTGCCCCTCAAATGAACACTTTGGATCTGGTCACCCTAGGTGCTTGATGGAGGTGCAAAAAAGTTTAAAAGTAGACTGGTGTTCAAAGATCAGTGGGACTGCAATACTGAGGAAAAGGCACACTCAAAAAAGGTATAAAAATGAGTGCTTGGATCACTGCCTTTTCTTCAGAACATTTTGTACAGTATGTGCAGGAAAAGCACAAGCCATACCTTAAATTCAATGATAAGACGTCCCTTCTCAAATGTCCTGCGGAGCATGGGCATCCCTTCCTCCGGGACACACTTCTTGTCTCCAGGCTTGATTAATTTCCCTTAAGGGAACACGATGGTTTCAGTTTCAACATACATTTATTAATTATTAAATATAAGAGACAGTGCCACAGGCAGTGTCAGCCATAAGATTGTCATCTCAAAAGGAAAACTAGAAAAAGTGCCCTTCTGGGCACAGGTCTCCACCAGGAGGATAGGAGTGTGTGTGATGTTTGGCAAAATGTTTAGGAGTAATATAATCATGTTTTGTGTGTGTGTGTGTGTGTGTGTCACGGCTTGGCCTGTTGAAAACTGTCAAGTGGCATTTCTTCCTCAGCCTAGTGGGAATATGCATGCACAGTTTCACCGCAATCGGACGCTGCGTTGAGTAGTTGTGGCGATTTGTACAAAACGGGTACAAAGCGGGCTACTCCTGAAAAGTTTAGAAGCCAATCGTAGGCAATGAAGGTGGATTATGAGAAATCAAACAAACCCGTCTTGATCACATGACTATGGAGAGCATGTGTACCGATTTGCGTGAAATTTGGATAACATCTGAAGGAGTAATATTAGAAAATTTGTTTTACATATGTCGGCCTCCTGGTGGCGCTATAAAGAGCAGATGTGAAAAATTCCAGGCAAAGATTTTTCCTTGGCCTCTAGGGAGTTGGCATACAAAGTTATCCACAAATCCGTGCAGTTGGAGGTAAAAACTATTTTCGGCCAGTTATAGCGCCACCATGAGGCTGAGTTGAAAATGTTCACGTGGCATTTATTCCTTGGCCTAGTGGGAATGTGCGTGCGCAATTTCACGGAAATCACACAATGTGTTCATGATTTGCAGCATTTTGTTTGAAACTGAGCACTCCTGCGAACTTTGGAAGCCAATCTTAGCCAATCAGGATGGAGTCTGAGAAATCTGAAAGACCCGTTTCGTTGAATGGCTCTAGAGAGACTGTGTACCAATTTGCGTGATGTTTGGACAAAATCTGTAGGTGTACTGTCCAAAAGCTTGTTTTGCACAAAGTGGCCTCCTGGTGGCGCTATAACAGGCCGTTCTGGAAATTTTGGGGCAGAGGTTCATCGTTGGCATCCATGGAGTGTGTGTGCATAATGTGGCATCGACCGGGTTAACGGTGCCGGAGATTAGCTGTTCACAGACGGACGGACACACGGACGGACGGACGGAGTGCAAAACATACTATTTCCCCATGCCTTCGGCCTGGTGGAGACAATAACAGGGGAGCATAACAAGGGCAACACGACAGTCTGGTTTACCTGGATGTGATGTGATCAGGAGGGTTCTATTGTCCAGGGTCGGAACAGCCTTCTGGAAACCACACAAAGACTCAACCAGCTGCAACTCCATGGTCATGAACAGATTCTCTCCTTGCCTGGTGGCAACAAGACGTCCAGATTAAACACGGGAAAAACCGCCTGGTGCATTATGCAGGCTGCAAAATGCGAGTGACTATTTGGTACAGCATTGACCTTATGCAGACTGTGGCCATCTTGCCATTAAGTTAATGGCAGGGTGGTAACTAGCCGCAATTTTGCCATTGACAGCCCATACATCCAAACAGAAACGTCCCATCTGTATGTATTAAACGTCAAACTCACCAACATGGCAGCTGTATGAAAAGCTTGAATTATCCTCTTTCGATCTTTCGAAAGTGCTTGTTTCATAAAAATCCATCGTAGACATTTTATGAGCTACTTTCTGCCAAGCACTTCATTGCACCGCTACAAATGAACGTAATGGAACTGCAATCTAGTCTTCCAGTCTCTCCAATCTTGCTATTGGCACCTCCACTACCCATAAAACTGCAAACCTTTAATCTAAATCCAGTGATTCAAAGCAAAATCTGGATTTGATTCAGCTAACACTTTAAAAGTCAAGCGGTAAGACACCACTAATTTGTTGTAGTTTAACCATCGCTTCTTACCATTGCACTTGGATCTGGGCTTCAAGGCATGGCACAGCTGTAGAGTGATATTCTGTGCGGGCCTATTTGATGAGGGGGCATTCAAATCCTTTGGGCTGTGGTTCAGGAATATAAGATTCCAAGAAATCACTACTTTCGGTACCTAGAGGTACAGTTTGGATGTATGGGCTGTCAATTGCTAGTTACTACCTTGCATAAGGACATTCAACGCAGCTGGGTAAGTATTCACCTCGTCGTTGCATGGCAACCACAGAATCACGTGTCATATCAATTTAAGCTAGTTAACAGTCATTTGTGCTACTGCTACCATGTGTGCTACTACCATACTATACGTCACTAATCAGGTAAATTGGAAATCAAACTCTTTATAAAAAAAAGATACTTCCATTAGTTTACCGGAAAACATTATGCAAGCATTTGAAGATGTTTGGTACTCATGTTACCTGGTGAAACATGAATGTTCTCTTTGGTCCAGGACAATGACAATATCACCAGCGTCCAGTCCTGGTTCTTGGTCTCCTTCACCATGGAAAACTATTTTCTGGCCATCTCTCATTCCTGTGCAAATTAAGTCAAATGTGTTTTTTTCTGTTAATTTATGAGAAATGTACCTTTACCATATTTAGAGACTACCTCTAATATGATGTAGTACTATGCAAACACGTGGTCTGTAAATTGTTTAAGCAGCACAAGATGCGCAAACATCCATTCCAACACTCCCACCTTGTTCAATGGTGACCTCCAAGATTTTTTTCTGTCGCAGAATTTTGGCTCCACCACAGCCTTTACAGCGGTCCTTGTGGCTAATGCGCTGTCCTTGGCCCTGGCAGCTATGACACACAGTGCTCATCTGCTGAGCCATTCCTGGTGTAATCTGGTGCCAGCGAACCTGCACACCTGTACCTTGGCAGGGCATGCACATCTCTGCAGCTCCCTTTCGACTCCCACGTCCTAACAAAGGAAAAATAATCAGACCAGTCTGAAGTGAGTGGTGCAACAGCGCCCCCTGTTCGTACCCAAAACATACATAGGGACACAGGGTCACAGCCAGGGACAGACAAAGCTGGACATTGGAGTGGCTGCACCCTATGGTTGCACCACTCAAAAAGAAATGTCGGTGGATTTTCAGAGCATGTTTATTTTAATAATCAAGAATCAACCGATGATGTCGTTACTGCTTGGATCAATGGAACTTCATAATATTATAGAATATTGGTCCTTCTCTTGCAGACAAAATAGTAAAGTCAGAACAGTTGTATACACAAAAGAGCAATCGCAGCTGATTGTGAAGAACAAGCGTACAAAAGGAAAACATTAACCAATATTTATTTCATGTGTGCCAACATTCAAGTAGAACTTTAGCACAGTAAAATAATGTGTCACAGTCTGACAATAGTTTTGAGTTGCCTACCTATCTCCAAAGTCAATCTTTTTTTAAGGTGCAGTCACATCTGACTAATCATGTGATGACACTTTTATAGCCAGGAACATGCCACTGCTTCAGTCATGTTATTTAATCGATGTGCATCAATTATTCAAGGTTTGATTATTTATTCGACAGCCCTACAAAGAACATAACATTTCCACATGGTAACAACATTGTATAGGACAGTGAGTGGTTCTCAAACATTTTCATGTCAAGGACCTCAAATTGATATGCATTAGGCCGCCGACCCCCATTTGAAAGTATTTAGTGCCAGGAACCCCCATAAGGTTGTTGTTGATTAGATTTAGTACGGAATTAGAATTTAGAACTGTCTACACAGTGGGTTGAGGAGACAACAGTGGAGTGTGAAACCTATGAGAGAAAATCATTTTCTCATTGGGCAAACTTCTAGCCAGTGAAATGATTGTGAAATGAAACAGTTCCTCATTTTACTGGGAAGTATACAGCCCATGGAACCCCCTCAAGGATTCCTGCATCCCACTTTGAGAACCACTGGTAGGATATGACTTACCATCACATTTTTCACAAAGTACATTCTTCTGAAGAGAAAGTTTTCTTTTAGCTCCATTATAAAGATCTTCCAAAGACACTGTAAGCTGATGAACAATATTCTTTCCTGGAATTGGAGAAGAACATTACATTTCAATTCTACAGAAGACAATTCAAGGAAATATGCTAAAACAATGCAACTCTCATGATAGGGTTTACATCTCAAACACACAATCAACATCAACGCAGCACGCTTTGTACCTTTTAGATTAAATCTATAGTCAGACACACACACACACACACACACACACACACACACACACACACACACACACACTACACACACTTTAGCATACCTCTTAGCTTGGCTCTTTGGCCACCTCCTCCAAAAAACATGTCAAAGATGTCCATGGGTGATGCAAAACTCCCACCACCAGCACATCCACCACCACCAGTTCCACCTTCCTTTATTGCCTTCTCGCCTCCTCGGTCATACACTTTTCTCTTCTGCGCGTCGGACAATACCTCATATGCTTGAGATATCTGCTTGAACTGCACAGAAAGAAATAGACATATTTGTGTTCACAAAATATGCCTCATGGAAAAACTGCAATGGCAACATCTAGTCTCTCAGAAAGAATATATATACCATGACGACCTTATGTGTACACTTAGTTTGCACTCTTGCAGGTGTACATTTATATTCCATTCTAGAATTCTTCAAAATCGACAGAGCAAAGTATTCTGAGTTTTGAGTAGAGCATATAATACGTATACTGCACAAATGTCAATTTATGGTAATAAACAACAAATTACCTTCTCCCCCTCTGTAGGATTCTTGTCGGGGTGGTATTTCAAGGCCAGTTTTCGATAGGACTTTTTCAGCTCATCTGGTGTGGCACTGGGCTTCACACCCAACACATCATAAAATCCTGTTTCCTTAACCATGGTTTTCTTAGAGGATTAACCTGAGAAAGTAAATAAAAACAACAGACAAGCGATGACAGGACCATTCAGTTCCATTTACAGAGTTAAATGAACACAGGATTATATTAATCACGAACCCCTTCCCTCCCACAGCTACTTCTAGTCTTTTTGAAATATGTATGTGTTTTGGAATCACATCTGTCTTTCTTCAGTAACAAATGTGTCTGTTTCAGGTGTTAGTTCAGGTGAGGATCATTCCCACCTCCAATGTCGAAACGTTAAATAAATAAATATACAGCATCGTGGCTACGAGTGTGCAGCCTTTTTCTTATTTTTACTCGTTTACTGCCTGCCGATTCATACTCCTATTTTACCGCTGTAGTGCCGAAATGATTTCGGCTCGTCAGAAATTTTCAGTAGACCTGAAGAGCCGACTTTAGGACGGTACCCGGTACCCGCCCCCCCGAACCTCAAATGACGTCACATTGTAGGCTCTACAGAGCCGAACCGACTTTTATTCGGCTCTAAAATAGGAGTATGAATCGCGCCTTAGACCAGCACCTCACCAACACTGGTGTACAGTGCGCCCTTTCCTGTTTTGTCTAGAGGATCATTTATGTGCCATAGTAGATGTGGTGCAATTCCCACGGTGCTTATTCCAGTTAGCCATCCCTTTATTAATGCTCTGTCACACTTCAATAAAACTGCTAATACGGTTACAGACCGGTTTTGACCTTCAATTTGCACATTTCATGTAGCAGTTAGTTACAAGTGGAGGGTATAATTGGTGGACTTCCCAAAACAAACTGGTCAGGCTACTACTGGCCAGGCTACCACCACCTCACCCTGTCCCCTGCCCATTTTGACAGGCTGGAATGGCTAACAGTACAGCATCTTGCAATGGGTCTGGTCCACAAGATTCGCTACACCACCAAGATACATATATGTACCTGTCTAAATACTTCCTTAATGTCAACGAAGTTCACACCCACAACACCAGAGGGAATTCAACAAACCATGTGCAACCCACATTCGGCACAAACAAGGGACTAAATTGTTAATAAATACTTCAAGCAACAACAAAAAAACATTAACTCGCATTAACTACTATGGCAAAGTAGCCTTGGATCAAGACTATCATTACTTTCAAGACTATCATAATATTTGATAGTCTGACTTTTACCAAGAAAAGCTCAGACTCGATAAAAATACATATACGACTGTCTTGTTCTAAGGTAGCCATGGTTCACATGACGCTCGTCATGGCTTAACTTCCGCCTGTTTTACGCGATCGCTACATTTACATTGTAAACGTGTACATAAACATTCAGATTCCAAATATAAAGTACTCGCCACATGTGCCACGGGTGTTAAAAATGTGCTGGTCCAATGATTAGCATTGCTGCACCCCGCGTTGTTTAATAAAAAGCAGCTGTTTTTTGCCATTGGCTTTCAACTACGCGCCCCTATCGGTTGGGAGGAGTGTGGCACTCGGTGTGTTCGATATAGGCACGCTGACCGCCCTGCCAATACAGACTAATAGGCGAGTGCGCTCCCGGTGTGCAACTGTGAATTTCCCAAACGAACCCCGTTTGAGAAAAGTAGCCGGGGAGCTCGGATAAAAATGCTTTTTATTAAACAACGCTGGATGCAGCAATGCTAATCGCTGTACCAGCAAATTTCTAACACCCGTGGCACATGTGGCGAAGACTTTATATTTTAAATCGGAATGTTTATATACACACATTGACTGTAAATGTAGCGATTGCGCAAACAGGCTGCAGTTGCGCCATGACTGTCATGATAATCACGACATGTTTCATGGCTAACTTTTACCAAGAAAAGCTCAGACTCGATAAAATACATATACGACTGTCTTGTACAGATGTAGATGAAATGAAGGACTAGCATACGTTCTTAGTTCGAAACTGTCTGTCATGCTAAGAAAACAATAATGTCGATGCCACAACATAATTGTGGTAACGTTATAGCTGCCGTTTCTCACAGGTAGGTCAAGCAACAATTTTAGAATACGGTGGAAAAACCTTCCAACTATGTGTTGTGTGTTCTATGGACACTTCTAACAGAGCTGGAAAACAGTAAACACATCACCGAAGAGTAGACTGTTAGCATAACATGCTGCAATGCTAAGCTAGGCAACTAGCGCGCCATTCACCAGGCCTAGTTTGGGGCTAACCAAGTTGAACCCTCAAGTAAACCAACATCATTACTATGTACATAATATAGCTACAAATAGGTGTCGGTGGATTCATACCTGTTGAAATAAAGTATTTCAATTTGGAGAAGTTGAGAGAAAGGGTCACCAGTTCACTTCACTCACAGATAACAGATATGTTCTTCACCCTCTGTGTCTCTCCAGACTAGAGTCTCAACCTTCGAACTCGGTCTCGGCCTGAATAGAAACTACTAGAGTACTCAGTACAGATACAAGGACAAGCCAATGACGTCATTATAACAGGCATAGTCGTAGGTAGGCACTAGGCAGCCTGGACTGAGACAAGCTGGAGTTGGAAATACATTGTTTTCAACGAGGGAGGAGAGCTTATAGGCATGTGTGCAACATGACAACTGTTTTAAAGTATTGTACAGTAACAACCAAAGTCTCTTTAATGTTTATGTTGTACGATTACTACAAAACAATCTAAAATACAGGGATTTAACATCATTAAAGCTGGGCTGTTGCCTGGGTCCAATGCATTTCTGCCTACTTCCGGTGCGTAACTCTGGTGGTAGGGATGGGAAACTTTGACGATGGATGGACCGGGCCCAGGGCCAAATTAGCCATGGGGCCACGCCCAGGGGCCCTTGGGCATTGGCTTTCAGGGGCCCTTCAGGGAAACTGGACTGCGCTCTACTGGGTTTGAGGCTCTGAAAAGGGCTCCTGGGGACCTTCATTGGCTGTCGATTGTGTTAGGTAAAAAAGATGAAAAAAAACGAGAAGACCCCAAAATTCTTCTTGTTTTTTCGCCCCGATTTTCAGAAGCTAGACTGGGCAAGATCTCAAGAGGCCTATCTCACAGCCCTTCCCCGCCCCCTTTCCAGACCTAGTGGTGTTGACGTGACGTCACTTCATAGACATTACATGTTAAAAGACCTACATTCAGAAGCCATAAACAACGCTTTATACTATTTGGTTTAGCGGTCTTAACATCTTGTTTTCTTCATAATAATATTGGTCTTTGGTCTGTAGCTCTGGTCCATAACCAGAGCTACAGTACTAAAATATCAGTTAAAGGACCACTTCACCACTTTTCAATATCTTCATATTCATATAATTGGTCCTCACTAATCATGATAAAATACCCCAAAAAAATCTGTGTCTCATTAGCCTTTTTTTTAGGCTTAATTCCAGGAAGAAAAGTGTTTCATAGGACTAGGAGGACTGTGGGCAGTTCAGAAACCGGCCCACCAGTGACATCATTGTGTTAGGCAGATTCTTTTTAAAAAAGATTTAAAAATATACATATTTAGATTTTTATTATCATGAGAACGATGGCTTCCATTTTCGCTTTGCAACTTTTCAGAAATAGAAAGCCTGCAGTTTCTACGGTATTAGCTTGGATTGCATCGATGCCGTCTTATGAGACAGAGACTGAGTAAAACAAATGGTGCTATTTTACCATGATCATTAGATATGAGCTAGCCCAAACATTTAGACTCTCGTAGAGGTTTTTTTCGATTCTGAATCGAAAAAAACCTCTACGAGAGTCTAAATGTTTGGGCTAGATATGAGCATTGAGCATAGGTTGAAAAGTGGTCCTTATCCAAGTTAACCTCGCGTCACCTGGTCACCATACTTTCAAATCAAAGTTGAGCTTGTAGATCAGCTATTTTCTAATTATCTTGAAGAATGTGAAACATTTTGAATATATTTCAATATTTAATAACCCTTTGTGCCCTGTCAGCCAGGGTGAGGGCAGGGGTCGTCTCTGACACTAATCGCATTAGTGACATCACTGGCGAATCCTTTAATTATGAACATATTACTCTGGCTGCGCGCGAGTCAATGACGTTAATTTTACGCGCCAGGCGCCAGCAAGCGTCAACAAAATAAACGTGTCAACAAAGTGTAGATTGTGATTGTATTGTGTGTGTGGTATATGGTCAAGTAAAGGATGAAAAAATGCCTATTTGTTGGCTTGTTAGCAAGGAAGGAAATCATAAACCCATTCAACTTCCACATCTTAAAGCAGTGGTCTTGGGCCGGGGTCCAGAGACTACTATTAAAGACAAAAAATGCTCTAGACAACAAGGTACTGTGCTTCTTCTCTTCTGCTCCATGTGGCAACAATGGCTAGCAATTAGTTTGCAAGTAAACGCTAATCGTAAAATACAGTAATAGCTAGTTGTAAAATATATAAATAGGCTAAAACAAAATGAAGTTAACATGTGCAAATGTTGATTGTTATCCCTTCTCTAGTTGAGTTGAAAGCTGATTGCAACAAAGGGTATGTCAGAGTTAAACAGGTAAGAGTTACACCATTTGACTGAGATTGCCTAGCCCTAGAATGGCTCTGTTGTTACTAGCTCTGGTCCAGTGGTCTTTGATTGATTGATTGAACATTTTATTAACAGTTTGCAGAATTACAGTACATTTCAAGCACAAACTCAATACAAAGGCTGTTAACTGTGAGTGGACGACCCAATTAAGCATTACACTTGTTTACAACAGGGTCCACCATGTTCAATTCATCAAAACATTTAGAGACGTACAAATAGACACTTCTATATAGACAAAGAACAGTACAGGAATTCATCATAATGGAGGTAAAAAGGGAAAAGAAACATATACAGTGGGGTGGGGGGGATTCAGATTTTACGGGGGCCAGTTTCGAATTGCAGCCATCCGTAGGTGCCCTTTGAGAGCGGTTTTGAAGGAGTCAAGGGATTCGCATGTCTTAATGACTGTTGGTAGGGCGTTCCACATTTTGGTGGCATAGGAGCGAAAATAATTTAGTCCCTTGTTTGTGCCGAATCTGGGTTGTACATGGTTCGTTGTACATGGTCCATAGCCTGCGACGGCATTAGAGCTATGGACCAGAGCTACCCCCCCCCCTTGCTTTTTAACCATGTATGTTTTCTGTAATCACGTAAATGTCCATAATGCAATCACATGTTCACCTTATTGACAAATGGAAGGGCCTGCATCAGTTTATTTACCATGTTTGTTTATCATTCTTGTTTCAAAAGCTGGGGTCGAACCCTACCTCTGTAGACACCGAGGTGGTGGGTAAAGATAAGGAGTTGAAAATGAAACCTGGCCAGCAGCTCCACATTGTCAATCAGCAGTACCCATACACTGTGCAATTCAAAGAGGATCCTACTGGAGGAGGCAGCCAGCACAATAAAAGACCACATGAGCCTGTTTCAGAGAAGGGAGAGCATCATAGAGAGGCACCACCAAGTCATAAAATGGCTAGAAAAGAAGAAATAACAGTCTCTTCAGCCAGCCATAAAGGATCTGCAGCCAGTGTAAGCCAAACGCATCATAAAGAATGTATGCTTTTTGTGATGATGTGACTACAGCCAAGGACTATAATGAATGGTGTATTGTATGTAATATTAAAATAAACCACAATGTCTTGATTTGTATCTAATTGCAGGAAACATCTGCACAGTCACATTGGAGTCTGGGTCTAAAGGCCTCAATGCAAGACCCTGAAATGCAGGTAGTCTTTCTGTTTAAGGCTTGTATGTTATTGTGATTCTTATACGTGGTGAAAACCTAATTTATCACAAGACGGTAACGGTTTTGACCACAGACTTTCTCTTCTGGACTTTCATCTTTTAACTTAAGATGAAATTTAACCTAAATTAATTCCATTCCCACCTTTTAGGTTTTTAAAGATGAAAGAGTTGTGGTGATAAAAGATAAATACCCAAAGGCCCGCTACCACTGGCTGGTCCTCCCCTGGGAGTCCATTCCAAATCTCAAAGCTGTGCGAAGCGAGCATTGTGATCTTTTGAGGCACATGCAGAAAATTGCTGACAGAATGATTCAACAGTGCCCAGATGCCAGTGTGTTGCGATTCCGCACAGGCTATCATGCCATCCCCAGTATGAGGTAAGGGTTCATTCTTTTGAGTGGCACAGTATAGTTAAGTTAACTCTTTGGTTATTGGTGCGTTCTTTTCAACTTTTTCAACTTTCAATTTTATTCTATAATCGTGAATATGATTCTGTTCTGAGTTATTGAAGTGGTACAGACGTACAGTACCTCTTGTACTACATTTTTGTGGAATATACCCCACCAGAACAATCATAAAAGTATTTTGTATGACTTGTGCAAAAACAGAAAAGGCCACATCAATTCCACAACAAATGCATATACAGTAATACAAAAATAATAGAACATGTTTATTTTGTTAATATACTGTGCAAACAAATAGACCTGGACTATTCTGGAATGCTCTATCCTCGAATCGACACACCACACCAATATATTCACAGTGTACGCATGGTGTTATCCTATCCAAAAATGAATACTCAATAATGTCCTATTTATGGTTCTTTACAGTCATGTACACCTACATGTAATCAGCCAAGACTTCGACTCTCCTTGTTTAAAGAACAAGAAGCACTGGAATTCCTTCACAACAGACTATTTCATAGATTCTCAAGGTGAGTCATTTTTATTTGATTTACTTTGCTCAGTCTTTATTTGTTTGTTGTTGTCTTGCGGATAAAAAAAATCAAACTGGTTGTTTCATTCGCAGACGTCATTGTGATGCTGGAAAAAGGTGGAAGGATCACCGTCAAAGAAAAGATGGATGAGCTGCTGAAACTACCTCTCCGCTGTCACATGTGTCACAAAGAACTCTCCACTATTCCTAGTCTCAAGGAACATCTGAAATCTCATTTGCCTATGTAAGAATGTTAAGCCCGAGTTTAGGGCAGAGTGGGCAGAGTTTAGTTGTGGGCAGGTGTCACGCAAAACAAAGTATAGTATAACAAATACGGGTTTACATCAACAAAATACCTTGCCTCAGATTTTCACACACCTTTAAAGACGTTTTTCAGTTGTTTTGTAGGTGAACTACTACTTTAATTATGAAGAGTCTGCCTTTGGAGTCAGAGGTGTCATTCATGTTTATTTTCTCCCCTTTGTACTTTTACAGCATTTTCTCTATAAAGGCTGTATTGTCCGAGTCTAAACATTTCACCATTGTTAGTATTTTCATTTGTATATTTTAGACAGTAGGCCTATGACTATGCATGTCATGCTATTAATGGCTGACAATTTTCATAAATTTTCATTTATAAACATGGTTGAGAATGTTACTAATTAACAATGAAAAGTGTACACAAAGTTACCTCTCTCAAAAGTCTGTTGTAACTTGTATTTTCATTTGTATATTTTAGACAGTATAACTATGCATGTCATGCTAATGGCTGACAATTTTAATTTATAAACATGGTTGAGAATGTTACTAATTAACAATGAAAAGTGTACACAAAGTTACCTCTCTCAAAAGTCTGTTGTAACTTGTAAGACAAATTCATTAATTTCTAAATAAAATGAAAGGGGAAGGAATATTTGACACCTGATGCAAATGAATGCACCACAATCTTGTTATCAGATCCACTGATAATTGGATTTTTTCTTTTTTTAATCATACTCACCTATAACACTAACACAAAGGAAGAAATTAGCTTGAAACCCTTCTTGAGACTCTTAAGTTGGGATACATAATTCTCAGGAAGTCAGTGCTGTCAGCATAATTCATATGAAAGCACACACCATGGTCTGTTCCTGGGAGGTGGCCATAGTTCTAATAGTGTTTGCAAGGGTTTCCAAATGATTGGTTAGACTTTGATGGGTAGAGTCTACAGTCTACTCTACACTACAGTACACTATCAGTTGAAAATGCAAGATTCTGTGATTCCCAGCATGTAATTGGCCAGGGGTTTTCAACATGTGGTCCCTGACCATGCATTTAGTAATGTAGCAAAGTGAAGATTTTGTATTGTCTTCCACAGAACAGTGTACTAAACTTTTGTGCACTGTTCTGTGGAAGCGTGTCAATGTTGTCAGTTACTGGGAATTCTGGGGTTAAGAAATTCCACAGAAAAGAGAGTTAGAATCTCAAGAAGGGTAAGTGTATACCAGCTTGCTTGATTGAGTCATCATTAGGAAATGTGCCCACTGGCTATATAATCATTTCATGTGTCTGCTCTATCAGTACTGTATATCAGTTAACCTGAGTTTAATGCTAGGTTGGATAAAGTAAGAGTATGAAATAAGGGTAACCGTGGGATAGAAATAGATCAGTGTTTTTCAAAAAATAAAATCTTTTGCTCTGGACCACTCGAATATTTCAGTTAAATAATTCCTGTGGACTTGATATAATTAGTTGCACGTAGTATCGTGCAATGAATGAAATCAAGTGGCAAGCCCTTAACAGTCATGATTTAATTTCAATCTTTTTATTAGCTATTAATTAAAATATTTTCTTAGATTTGATGGACTTTTGAAATAGGCTACTGTATTATTTTAACATTTTAATTTATTTAACTATTTTAAAACATTTCCCCATGGACCACCTGCAGGCCTAGTATGCCATGGTCCATTTAGTAGTCCACCCATAGACCATCGGTTGAGAGCATTCATTGCATAGCAAGTGTTACGAAAGCACTAATCTTAGCCCATATCCTATTCCCATCCCAACACAACAGTGGTCTCCAGGTTGATTCTTATTTAGGGTGGTGGTCCCTAGGGTTCACAATCAGCTGAAAACCCCTGTAATAGGCTACACATTCACACAGTCATAACTATAAACTTCTAATAGGCCTACTAAAGTTGAACCTAAATCATATATCAGTAGCTGCTATTTGCAGTCAATTCATATTGTGTCGCCATCTAGTGGAAGTATTAGAAATATTGGATGAAAAATAACCTAGTATGGAATACTGCAGCCGCATATGCTAACTCGAACGAGAGAACAGCACTATATAAATGATCATCATTGCAATTATATTTTATCAGTAGTAGGGTGGGGGGGGGGGGGGAAAGAGTGGCCAGTACGGGGATCGAACCCGCGACCTTGGCATATGGAACCTCGCCTAATTATTTCACAGCAATGTGCATGAAAGTAGACAGTATTCGATATTCGTTATGAACGTTATGTTACTTCTGACATTCACTCCTACCCCACAAGGCAAAGAGATGATTTTGAATTACCCTATTGTCGCACTTCCAAACATCAATCAAATTTAGAGGCCCTCATTTATGGAATTCCCTAGATGCTTCACTAAGACTTGACCCCAAGGGCCAAGCTACAAGAATCAGTTGAGAAAAAACATTTACTGACAAAACCACGTTCACCCCCACGGCTCACAGACTATCATGGTTCCACTTCCTTCCATTGAAGGAAGTATGATGTCAGTCCGTTTCTCTCCCCAGGTTAGTTGAGGGCGTGTAGAGCCCACTCAATTACATTATAATTGACACTGGGTGAAAAGATGAGTTACAAAATCGTGGGATAAAAAATAAATACTCAAGCAGCATTATCGAGCTTGTGTAGACAGGCCATCTTCAGCACGCAACACCGTTGTGACAAAGTGTAAATCAGGCTTAATGACACAAAAACGCAAGATCTCTAATGATAATATTCACATTCCTCAATGAACAGTAGTCAGGGATCATCGCCATGTTGGCTTGTGGTGGACATTTGTCAACATAATTTTGCCACACATACAAAATGAGTGGACAATATTACCAGAAACACATAGATTGCCCTGAAAAACAGGTCTGCAACTCTGTTCATGGAAGCAAACGGACCCAACGGCCGGGCTCCACCGGGCGCGTCAGCGTCGCGTCTCCGTCACCGTCAGGGAATGTTCTCTTTTTAATCAATGAAGGGTGGCTCCACTGCCCGCGTTGACGGAGACGCGACGCGTGCATTAAAATTGAACCGGTGCGTTTTTTGACGCGACGCGACGGAGACGCAACGCGTCCGGTGGAGCCCTGGCGTTACAGGTCCATTTGAACACTGTCAGAGTTAAGGGGGTCCTTGCAAATAAAACATTTGAGAACCACTAGTACTAGTGGTTCTCAAATAGTTCCGCTTGCCCTGTGAAGGGGTCGCCCTAGAAACACCTGGCGCAGAGACCTGGAGGCAGACACCAAGACCATGAAGACGACCTGGAACCAGCTGGAGAGAACAGCTCAAGACAGAGATGCCTGGAGATCGCTTGTTGACGGCCTATGCCCCAGAAGGGGCAGTAGGCGTAAGTAAGTACTAGTTGGACTCCTAATGTGCCATAATAAATAATTGCCATACATATTCTAAATAAAAATAAAATTGGATTCTGAAGAAAACCTGGAGATTGACATTCAGTAAGTGGGTGTTATGATCAAAATGAGAACATTATAATCGTGTGTAAAACAGAAAACCAAAAACTTGCCACGGACATGTTGGTGACACCTGACAGTAGTCCAATCCAGACATGTGGTTTAAAATAGAAACTATGGGACACCACAGTGAGTATAAACGTAGGTTCTTTATTTAGCTGAAAGAGTGAAAGGGAAGAAACATTTATAATAGTGACAGTGACAACAAATGGAGGGAAGAAACATTTATAATAGTGACAGTGACAACAAATGGAGGGAAGAAACATTTATAACAAGGTGTCCCGAACTCCCGATACTGTATATTCCTTAATGGTTAATGTGGTTAAACGCCAACGTGACATGGATGCGTTCCAGGTCTCAATGGATTAAATATTTCTCTAGATGAGCTACTTGTTCCTCTTGTCTTTAGAACGAGCCTTGTCCTGGCCTTTCTGGGCATGGTCGCTCTGGCTGAGGGCTGTTCTTGTCACCGTTGACATGCCGTCAACAAACTTTGTCTTGAACAGCACGTTGGCATTGCTGAACATGCCATCCTTCAGAGACACCACCACAAACTGGAGACAGACAGACAGACACGTTAATATTCTAATTAAAATCAGTTGTCATACAAGCTTTTTGCCCCCAATTTTTTTAAATAGCAAAAATAACCATCTACAAGCTTTTAGATTGACTTATTGGACATTTCCACTATTCTTCTGCAACACTAACGTATTTGATTATTAACCATGCTTAATCTGTAAACACCCAATTTTTATATTTGACAGTGTTGACTCTGAATTCAGTAAGCTCCACCAAATTCTCATCAAAAAGACCAATTCAAGTGTGGTCCTAATATTTATGCTTTATTCCAAGTATTGCATCTTCAGAACATTTTACCACAGTAATGTTTGTCTGTGTGCATGTGCTACTGTGCATTTACAGACCTGGGAGTGCCTGAAATGAGTGCGCAGCATCTGTCCGATGTTCTGTGTGTGGGAGAGATCCAGGGCTGCGTCCACCTCATCTAGGATGTAGATGGGAGCCGGCTTAAACAGCAGCATGGCCAGGATCAGAGACAGGGCCACCAAGGACCTGAAACACAAACACAAGCTGTAAATTACACCATTCTTTCTCCGCCTAATTATTTGTACTCCTTTTCTTCTCCCAATATAGTCATTATGAAAGTGTATTTCTCCCGCTGCTACCAGTGAGGAGTCCCCACCAGAAACACAGTTTGTCTAATATAGAAAATATTACTAATCAATTAACACAAGTTAGTTTGTGTTCACTGACCTCTGTCCACCACTGAGCTCAGAGAGGTTCTCCTTCCAGGTGTCACCCAGGGCCACCTTGAACGTAAGACCGTCCAAAACACCACCACCCTGGGGAGGAGCCAGCTGGGCGTTGGCCCCTGGCAGCAGAGTGGAGAAGATAGAGCCAAAGTCCTTGTTCACCTGACAAGGGAAATATGACAATTAGATGAAGTCCTAACCGTACACGGCATCATTACCAACTGTCAGGCCGGTATTATTTGTCTTTTTACACCAAGGATTCCTACACATGTTCATGTCGTGATCAACCTGTGACCCAGGACCCACTCAATATTTTGTGCAGTAAAATAAGCAAAACATATCTTTATCTTTATCTTATCAAGAAAGCGAGATAATGAAAATATATATATTGTCGCTGTTGGGCAGATACCTTCTATCTTTTGTCTTGCAAGGAGCGACCAATGGAATGTATGTATTTTTAAATAGGTTGAACAGGTTATTCCCCCCCCCCCCCCCCCCCCCCACACACTTCCTGAAAAGTAACCGTTTTAATTTATTACATTGATCAATTAATTGAGAAATAAGAGGACACACCTTCTGCCAGGCCACATTGAGAGCCACATTCTTTTTCTGATCCAGCTCTACAATGGTCTGGAGGATCTTTGACTTGTCATTCTCCACTATCCTCTTCTTCTTCATCAGGTCATTGTACTGGAGGAGGAAAGTGTCACATGTCATTGTCATTTGATTTTTACAGTGCAGACAGAGACAAACACACACACATGATTGCATTACTATACAAGGAATCTACATTTTTAGGATGGTGATTTTATGAATCAATGCCATTAAAAAAACATTTAAAAAAAGAAGTACTAACCCTAAAGCCAAAAATAGTTATACAAGCTCACGAGTTACAATGTGTTGTGAGCTTGTGGATCTGCCATTTTTAGAAACCCATGTATACATCAGATGCTGTACTCCAACCCCAACCCTGAAACCAGACTTCTAAAATGTCGAATCCCAATGTTTTCCTCATCATAAGCCAATCCGATAATATGTTTTGTGATTTAAAAAAAAAAAAAACATTTCTCTTGAGGAAAATGTTTTTCTCAAATTCCACTATACTTGTGGGGACATTTTGTCCAAGTACACACACACACACACACACACACAGACCCACCCTCTCCTCTGTCTCGCTCAGCATGTTCATAGCCCTCTTGTTGACGTTCCTCTCCAGCTTGGCGGAAGTCTCCTCCAGTTTCTTCAGCCGCTGGCCGGCCTCTCGGGGGCTGTTGGCCTTGAAGTCGTAGGCCGTGTTAGGCATGCCAAAGTACTGGCGCTCCAGCTGGATCCAGTCATGTTCTCTGAGCATACGAGTCACCTGAAATAAACACAGGCCGGCAGGGAGACAGAAACGGAGAGAGACAGACGGAGGAAATTAAAATGATGAAAACCATTGATTTTGTCGACTACCTTTTTTTCACTGACGAACACCAAATAAAGATTGACAATTTTGTCAACAAATTAAAAAAAATTGACGGCTGGGTCGCCTGAGTGAGGGGTATGATGTTCGAGAGACCCGAAACCCCGATGACCGTGGGATACATCACTGAGGATACGTCCCAGGTGCATCCATGCAATGTTTTTTGTTATTATATGTGTACCTTGTCAGCAGCATCCTGGCTGTCCTTGCGGTGCTTGTTGATGTTGTGCTCCAGCTCTTTGATCTTCAGCTGAGCATCGTTGGTCTGCTCCCTGATGTTGTTGGCTTCGGTGCTCTTCACCTGGAACATTCAATACAATCGTACAATTAACATGTGAAGAACAAGACAGCATCATCAACGTTAGGAAAAAATTAAAATAATAATCATCATCATCAAGTACGTACTGGAAAATCGAAGGAAAAGAATACAATTATTTTGATGACTGTAAAAATGAAAAGAATGTTCTTACCTTGATTTCCTCTTCCTTTGACCTGATCACTTCCTTCTGCTGGTCTAGGTTCTCCTGAGCATTACGCACTGCCTCCTATGGAGCAAAGGTGTGAACAGTGAAATAGAATTTGTGGAAAACTTAACATACAACATTTTTTACTAGTCGTTAATCCATATAATAATCAATAATTACTGGAAGGTTTGCCTTATTTAACTGAACACATAAACACACAACAACATACAGAAACACCATTAGTCTTCATTGCCTAACCCCTCACCCAACTAAAACTAGTAGATCAGGGGTTCCCAAGCCTTTTCATGCCAAGAAGGACCACCAAATTGACACTAATTAGCCCCACGGACTCCCATTAGAAAAGATATGCCAGGGACCGCCACAAGAGAAGTTTTTTTACAGCTCTAGCAGTGATTCTCAACCCGTTTCATTTCAAGGACCCATTATCTCAGAGACCCCAATTTATACCATAAAAATCAATCTTAATTTAACTCTGAGGGTGTACAAATGGAACCAAATGGACCCGCTGGTTCATCATTTAGTTGGGGACCCCCGGGAACTCCCTCGAGGACCCCTAGGGGTCCCCCTTTGAGAACCAATGTAATACATGACTTGCCTTGTTCTGGGTCACTGCGGCAGACCCATTGTCGATGTGTTCCTGGATGGCTCTCATGGCGTCATCCACTGCCTGGATCTGTTGCTCATAGCCAGCCTGCTCTTGTCGCAGTGCCTCCAACTCCAGAGCCACCCCCTCAGACTCCTACATGCATGGACGTGCCCACACAGAAGACAGGATGAGAATGATAGAAGACAGGTAACAACTAAGGCACGGCACTGTGGCCTGTCCCTCTTTAAAAAAAAATCCAGACCCAATTCAGGTGTTTTGCCCCAAAAATAGAAATTAGGATTACGTCTCATAATAAGATTCTTAAGAGTTGGAAAATAGACTAGACCGTGACGGAGGCCCGCCGTCTCAAGCGAACTTGAGACACCGAGAGCGAGCAAAAGCGTGCTGCCGTGTCGAACGTTGCGAAGTTCACTTAGCCGACTTAGGGCAGTTCGAGTTGTGACCCTCTGAGAATAGTAAATAATGTTTACTAATGTAAGAGCATTTCCCCATAACCCCGCCCTAATAGTAGTAGCTGGTGCTATAAAACAAGCGTCCCATCAGCACCCATCGACTCCCAGGCTCCGCAAAAAAGGGAGTCCCGCTGTGGCACACCATTTGGGAACCACATGGAAGCGTTTAATGTTTTGTCCTATAAAACCTTAACGATATGGAGACACCAGAAATCTGCGTACCTGTTGTTTCTTCTTGAGCTTCTTGTTGAAGGCGTCCGCTTTGGCCTTGGCTGCGCTGAGTTTCTGCTGAGCAGCTTTGAGCTCTTTATCTCGCTCTGCCTCCGCATTCTTCATCTTGTTCTCCAGAACCTTGTACTTCTCCTCCGCTCGCTTCTGCACGTCCTTGGTGCTGCGCATAGTCTCCTCGCTCCCCTCTGGACCAACGTGCGCGCACACACACACACACACACACACAATAAAAACACACCGTTTACATTCAAATTACCAAATTATTTGCATGCACGTTTATCATGATTTAACCACATTAACAGAGGCATTCTTGTTCTGGGCAAATTTCAGTTCAGTACTGAAGGAAAAAACTTTTGCACGCCTAGAAATCAGGCGTCTGCACAGGTGGAATAGAATACACCCGCACACTGTGTATTTGCTCGGTACATGAGTATTTTCTTATTAATGCATTGTTTCGGTCCCGTTGGCCTAATCATTAGGCCCCACTTAATGCATTAGGCCCTAATGCATGTCAAACTGGGGGTCCTTGAAATGAAAGTGGTTGAAAATCACTGCTAGAGCCGTAAAAAATATCTTATGGGGGTCCTCTGCAAACCTTTCAAATGCGTGTCCACAGGCATCATGACATGAAGAAGTTTGAGAAACCACTGATGTAATGAGTATGTATGTCACTGGAATAAATAAATCTCAAGACTGAGAGTTTAATGATGATGTTTAGGTATTATCATTCTAAACCTATTGTCTCACAACACGTCACTTGTAGATCGGCCATTTTCGGTGAGCAACATGCTTCCATAGATGGAAGACATGCTGGCTTCTGTGGAATCCAAATGACTGAAATCAGTCGTGGCGACTGAGAACTTTAATCCACGATGTCCCCCTGAGCTCCCCCTCCTCCTCCCCCTCCTCACCAATGGCCTTGCGCAGTCTCTCCAGCTCCTCCTGCTGGTGGTGGAAGGAGCTCTGCTGCAGCTTGGCCTGCAGGATCTGTTCCTCCTCCACCTTCATCTCATACTGCTGCTTGAGCTGACGGTACCTGCAGGAAGCAAGAAGCAGGCCACAGTGGCGGGACAGAGGGGGACAGAGGGGGGACAGAGGGAGAGATGGCAGAATGGACAAAAGGGATGAAAGGAAGTTTAGTTTATGGTCAAAGATTGAAAGGTGCGGGTATGTTGTTATTACGATATGATTTGAAAATGTGTGTCGGTGCAGCAACCATGTTGGAGGCTATGTTGTGGATGTGTTTAATGTAGACCATGAGCACGCAGTTCGGAACTGTCCAAAAATTAACAGCCATTAGGATAATGTATCATCAGTGAGAAAGATATTAAACTATGAGATACCATAAGTGTTGTACTGTACTTGGGAAACTTGACCCAGGATGATACACAAAGAGAAGCTATGTAACCACACTAATTACAAGGCTATGGTACAAAGCAGAACCTCCAGTTTGTGAGCAGTGGCTGAGCATTGTGGAGAAGATATTTGTAATAGAGAAACCAACTCATAACTTAAGATTGCAAGAGACTCTATTCCTTGAAACGTTGGAGAAATGGACTGAATATAGAACCCAACAAGACGACACCACTAACAATGATGGACATTCATGAATGGATGGACTGGAATATGATGCTTGATAATGTTACATATGAACCCCTTGTCGCTGTGACTGTAACTGTATGACAATCTGCAAATAAAAATTAAGTTAAAAAAAGAAGAAGAAAAGGGTTTTAGTTGCGTCTCTGTCAAACAGTGGGAATCCAACCGTATTTGGAGCAGCACTGTCCAAGTGATACAGTACAACCTTGTTGTAACATCAGTGAAGCCTGGACAATTTGACTAGCATGAGGTACATTCTGTGAGCCTTTAACTTGTGTATTTGTGTGTGCACACGTGTGTGTGTGTGCGTGTCCGTACTTCTCAGCGGTTCCCTTTAGGGCTGCCAGTTGTCGGTCTATGTCCTTTAGCTCGGTTTCCTTCTCGTTCAGGCGTTGGTGAACCTCCTTCAGCTCCTGCAGGCTGGCCAACACCGAGGCTGACTGGGAGCGGGCTCCTACCGGACAGGAGGCAGCGGGGAAGCGCAAAGTGTGTAAGACAGCGATACAAGTACTTACTTAAGTAAAAGCATCAATACTGCAATGTAGAACTACTCCGCCAAAAGTAAAAGTCCGGAATTCAAAATGTACTTTAGTGAAAGTACGAAATGTATTGGATTAAAAATGTACTTAAAAGTACCAAAAGTAGAAAGTACTCACTATGCAGAATGTCCCATTTCAAGTTTTCAAATATATAAAAATATTTAGAAAATAGCTTGTAGATCGGCTATTTTCAAATGGCCGGAATGTATATAGGAGTTTTGTAATATTAATCCAAATATACAATCAATTGCCGGAATCATTTCTTTACTTTTTTGATTTAATTACTCCCATTCCTTTTTAACTCTAATTTTGTTATATTCAATCAATACAATCAATTATGTTTTAAATAGTCCCTGGTCTAGTCTGTTCACCTCCAGTGAGAGTTCCCGAGGGGTCAAAGCTGTCCCCTCCCAAGGTCACGGTCTTGGTCATGACCCTCTTGTCAAAAGCCACTTTCTTGGCATTGTCCATCGTGTCACACACCAGCGCGGAGCCAAACACGTATTCCATGGCCTTGCGAAGGTCTTCCTCGTAGCCCACCAGGGACAGAGCCGTGTGGACATTTTGGTCTCCAACCTAGGCGTACGAGGAGGGAGAGAAAATGGAAGAAAGAAAAGAGGCAAGAAAAGAGGCGAAGAAGATGGCGTAATGAAAATACTGCCGTCATCAATGACTACTTTGCAATAATGGAATGGGCTATATGCACGCAGAATACAAAAATGTTACAATTTTCCTACTTCCGGGCCACTTCCTTCACAGGTGTTACCGATGATACTAATTAAGGCTCTGTTCCGTTTAGTGTACAGTGGTTCTCAACTTTTTAGTTTCAAGGACCCCCATAACTCTGGGAGTGTACAAATGGAACCAAATTGACCCTTAGGGGTCCATTTGTACACTCTCAAGAGTTACACAGCCGTACAGGGCCATTTGGAACCCACTCAAGGACACTTTGAGACCCACTGGTGTAGCAGAGTGTTTCCAGTGAGCCAACATGCACAATAGCAGCACCCTGTTTGACCAGAATGGAACAGAGCCTTCATTAGTATTAGCGGCAACACCTGTGAAGGAAGGAGGATTAGATGGGTTCAGATATTAAACTACAGTCTCTCACCAGACCCTTGGCAACGTTGACCACGTTGGCATTGAGAGTCCTGCCAGAGATCTTGTTGAGAGGTATGATGGTGTACCTCCGCTTCAGCTCGCCCCTCTCCAGCAGCTTCTTTCCTGTCACCTGGTGAACAAACAAACAGCCTTTTTCTTCAAGACACATCGTCACCATTGGTGTGCCATTTAAACATAATCCAGAAAATTAATGTTTATATTTTTTCAGACAAGGCCTGCACCTGTCCGCGTAGCTCAGTCGGCACAAGGTCATTGGGCACCGCCAACTCAGCGAATGCGTAGCGCGGCTTGGGTGTGGCAAAGCCGTTCGTTAAGTATTGGGAGCTGATGGTATTGGTGGGTGTTGCGCTCCACCTCAGCAATCCATCTCCCAGGAGTCTAGTGGCCTCTCTAGCCAACGCACTGCGAAATGAGGATAGACTCCCTCGCTCTGGCTTATACGGACAATAAGCCCCTCGCTCTGGCTTATACAGACAATAAGCCTCTCCAACCTACCTACTTACGTAAAGCTCATTCAAATATAAAGGGGTGGAGGATTGGAACAAAATCCCAAGGGAAATTAAAATTTCCCAGTCTTTGAACATTTAAAAAAAACCTGATGAAGAATTGGCTGATGGGCAAGTTAGAATAGTGTTCCATTTATCCATTTATAGTATGTTGTATGAACACATGTTTTATGAGTGAGATACCATATGCTGTAAGTATTTATTTGGATTACAACGGTATAAAGTTCTGACTTTTTGTGCAATATAATTCTGTACTATGCACTTTGGTTAATTGTATCGTGAATATATCAAATCAAAGGAATGCACCCTCATACCTCCGTGTCGACGACTATGTTATAAAGTCTCCCTCCAGCGACCACCTCCAGTGCAGTAGCGTAGGAGACGTCCTTTACCGTTGTCAGGTTAGCCAACAGGCCCTTCACTTTGCTGCGGTCCCAGCCATGCTCCGGGTCCCTAGAGGAGAGCAGTGACACTTTTAGCATTTAGTTTGACTGTCTTGCCTCTTTCTTACGTAAAAGTTTGCATTAAAATGTCTAAAAATTCAAATTGTCACAACAATGTGTAGATACCCTGCCTGCCTGTATGCATTAATACTCTATGTGAGTTTGTTTGAGTGAGAAAACAATGTTATGCACATTAAGCTACTCATTTAGGGATATTTGGGGTCCAAAGAAAATAAAAATTGGAAGTCTAAAAGCCTGGTTATAGCGGTCTCTAGGCTAAGGAAATTACTAGTGTCTTAAAGAATTACACAAAAAAAAAGAGGAAAAAAACACACATCATCCGAGGCTAGTTTTCAACTTATGTTATTTTGTACCAAAGTGTCTAATTTTGCCATCCATAATCCTGCCACAAGTGGGGCTAAAAGAGAGCATTGAAATGGTATGGTATGGACAGAGATACTTAAGGTTATTTTACTGGTGTTGAAGTTCATTTAACTTTTCAAATGGTCAATTGCTCATATTATTCAATCTGAAGAAAGCTGTAAAATAAAATCCTTCGCATTAAACATAGTCCTTACTTGTAGTCAAAGCGCAGGTTGGGGAAGCGAGCAATGAGGTTCTCATAGGTCTCTCTAAATTTAGACGCCTCTCTGGATAGCTGTCTCCTCGTCTCATGCAAACTCTCTTCCTTGCCATCTGTGTGCATAGACAGACACATGATATTTACAGGAATTACAATAGAGCACAAACCATTCTTTTTTTAAACAACTAAACTGTTTTAGGAGTACAACCTTGATTGCACTGTATACAGACAGACACACACCTTCGTAGTTGAGTTTAGCTAGCTCAGCCTGTAGTTTCTCTCTGCTGCTCTTCACAGCCTCAAAGTTGTCCTGGTCCTTCTTGTAGCCACTGTCCATCTTCTTCACCTCTGCCTGTTTGGTCTTGAGTTCAGCCTGGGCGTGCTGCAGTGTCATCTGGGCCTGCACAGAGAAGAAAGAAAGAAGAAAACAGTCAGTTCAACAACAGTGATTTAATTACTTCTCGGTAACTGTTCTTGCAAGCACAATCTGCATTAACAGAGAGGCGTCATGCTGAACTGCACAAGTGCACATTCACCATCCGGAAATCATCATTGCACTGATAAATTCTTTCCAAATATGGAGCAGTGCCTAATCTTGAGTTCAGCCTAGAACACAGACACTGGAGGGTGTGTGTGTGTGTGTGGGGGGGGGTGACATGTAGCCCATTCCTCACCTGCTTGGCCTCAGTATCGGCCTTGCTCATGTCGTTCTTGCAGGCCATCATTTGTCCCGCCAGCGTGGCCTCTTCTCCGTCCTCATTGGTGGAGAGACCTGCTGAGACGGCCCTGAAGTGCTTCTCCGCTGCTTCCAAGTCTGCAACGTTCTGACGGCCCTCCTCCGCCAGAGTCTGGACCTCCGCCGTGTGCTTAGAGACCTCATTCTCCTTTACCACCAGCATCTTCTTGTCCTGAAAATGGACGAAAATAACCATGTGTAAATACTGCCCTTTAAAGTTTCATTTACAAAGCGATTTTCCACTTAATTTAATTCACTATCACTTTTGTCAGCACAAAGGCAAACCAAATATATATATATATATATTAAGACCGATAGAAAATCAGTTTTTTTCCCACACCTCCTCCATACTCTTGACAAGCTCTCCCTTCTTCTTGGTCTCATCGTTGAGGGACTTCTTCTTCAGGTCCAGGGTGCTCTGAGCCTTGGCATCCTGCCGCTGTACATCAGCCAGCTTGTCCTCCAGGGCCTGCAAGGATCCACGCACCTCCTACAGACACAAAAACATGTCAAGAGTTTTCCAGGACTGACTTTTTCACAGCACATTGCTGGGCAAGTATCCAAAATAATATCAAAACCAATATTTAGAACCTATAACCCATGCTCATGTAGGTTAACTGAATAAAGAAGCAGAAAAACATCTAACCCTGTGTATTACACTTCATTGTACAATGGTGACGTACACAAGTAGTGAACATATCCAACCAACGTACAGGCACATAATGCATAGCATCGCAACCCATAGAAACTTATACATCGTGAAATCATGATATTGATTTGAAATCATATATAGTCCAGCCCTAACCCAGAGTATGAACTAAGAGCAAAATGCCACGATAGGAATATGGTCGATCACCATTCAACAGCAACTAAAATGTTAAATATGTCTCCTGTCCTTGATGAACCACCATATCCAAGAAATGGAGATCTTATCTCTTAAATGGTTTAAAAGATCGGTTTCTCCAGATAGGGTATATTATATCATCATTTTGCATCTTTGTGACAGGCCTAAACATTCTCCCCTCCTCCCCACACACACGGGAACACTTCTGACGTGGGTTTTTAAATATTATAATTTTGGAAATATACACATTTTCCCATTACGCTGACGAAGATCGGTATCGGCCGATCATGAGAAAAACAATCGGTGATCGGTCCCAAAAAACCTGATCGGACCATCCCTACCAAGAAAAAACATGCCCCACTGAGGACAAAAAAAAAAACACTGTACAAAATGCCACATTTTCTAATGCAGACCTGGTCCCTTTTCTTCTGCAGCTCCTGGATCTGGTCCGAGAGCTCCTGGACCTTCTGCTCGTTCTCAGCCATCCTGGCCTGCATCTGAGAAATTTTGTCCTGGAAGACTTTCAGGTCCTCGGCCGACTTCAGCTTGGTCTCCTCTGCACAGACAAACAGCCAGGCCACGTAGAGTCGTGACAGGTGCTCGATCTCTCGGATCAGCTTCTGGTACTCCAGGTATGATGAGCGCTCCTGCAGGCGGGGAGATTAAGAGCAAAGTGGAGTTCAAATGTTTTGTTGTTGCTGTGATTAGCAAAGAGAGTAATGAGTGATAATAACCAAAGAGATAATGAGTACATGTTGGAAAAAAGGATTCTAAGAAATGTACTTATTCATTCACTGTGTTAAAGTAAGGTTATGGTTTGTTCATTCATACTGACATGGCAAGTTTACAAAACTGAAATATGAATATTTAAAGTAAATGAGTAAAATGAAAAGGGTATAACAATCTGCATATAAATCTACACATGAAATGCCTGAAACAACAACAATGCTTAAAATCTTATTTTTACCTCTTTCAGCTTCTGCATGGTTGGAGTAATTTCCTCATCCAAGATCTAAAGGAAATGGGGCGAAAATAGTCAATAAAGTGTTTGCCCTAAAATATTTTACACACATTTGTGATTGATATTTAGTATTTGAGTACTAAATAATCCTAGTATTATTAGGGTGCACGATGATTGCCAGGCAGTGGCATAAGGGACACACACAGGTGGTCCCTAGGTATAAGGTGCAACTTGTAACTACAGGTAGAATAGGATATGCAACATACGGTCTGAATCTCCTTCAGTTTTGCTTCTTTCTTCTGTATGGTCTTCTGAGCGCTGATCTTCTTACACTCGTACATCCTGGTGCCAGCTGCCTCTTCAATCATAGCAAGGATCTGGGAAAAGAATGTTTGTAAACACAGACCAATACACGTGAGCCGAGGGACAACATGCATGAACCAAGTCTGAGAACTGGGTTGTGGGTGAATGTTTTTGAACCACCCTATATACTTAGTTGACCGTATTGTTATGGTACTACTATTAGTCAAATAATTCAGCCAAAAATAGCCGATTCACCATGCTGACTGCTTTGTGAGCTAATTGTACATCGGTCACATTTTCAGAAAACATTCCCTTCAGAATAGGAATGCTAGTGGTTAATTCATGTTATGAATTGAATACACACAGGACCACCATGGCATGGAAACAACTATAGGGCTTTTTGTATTTTTAGTATTATTGTACCACTGTACTATTTGCAAACTGTTAAAGTATTCCATTGTATTTATTTTTTAAGAAAAAAAAGCGTTACCTCTGGTGGCTTCATATTGAGGACTTTGGTGATCCTCCCCTGAAAGAACCAAAGCAACATATGACAATCTACACACAGTGCTGCATCAATGATTGACACATGCAGAGATGCAATGAATCAGGCAACTGGATCCAAAATCCAAAAAAAAGCATGAACTCAGCACAAATGTAAAAACATGACTTTACCCTAAATAAATTAAACTATAAAAACATTCTGACCTGCATAATGAGGAAGTGTGGGTTGTTGACATTGAGGCCAATAGAGCAGAACAGGTCCTGCACCCTGGTGTTATTGGCATTGACTCCATTGATGAGATACTTGTTCCTGCCAGCAATTACCACCTTAATAGGAAAGAACATTTGGTCATTTCTCAAATATATGACACACAGGGGCTTAGTACCCCACACACACACACACCAGTGTTCATTTTGTTGACTAAGACGACTAATGTTTTTCAGAAGACTAAAAAGGACTAAGACTAAATGGTTTGTTATTCAAAAGACTAAGACCAAGACCAAATCAAAATATTGTGAAAAATGTAACACTGACACACACGCTTTACTAACCTGTCTAGTAACAGTGATTTCATCGTGAGTCTCGAACCCCAGGGGGCTTTGGCTTTTGTTAGAATTGTCAAACGTGATGGACACCGTGGCCTTGGTGATTCCAGCCTGTCCATTCTTGTAGACCAAGTCCTGGAGGTTTGATGCTCGGACCTGTCAAATGAAACACATCAATGACAACGTGATCCTAACTTAGGAGATCATCAAGACGACTAGCATAATGACATTGACAATTACATTATTTTACAGTTATTACAAGACACAAAGGAACATTTAAATTACACTTTGATAGATAACGTAAAAAACAAATTAGGGTCATCAATATGGACAAATGTGTCTGAGGTGAGACACAAGGCATATTTGATTTTTACCCCACCATTATAATGTCCTTATATTGATCATAAGACCCAATTAATGAATGTCAATTGCCTGGGTTTTCTTTCACACAGAGAGAATACAGAACATGCATTTGATACATGTGTATGTACATTTAATTAGGGGATGGGAAAAATAGAATTTTGACAATAACGTCCACCATAAGCCAGCATCGCGATGACTGAGCCATGGTCAGAACCCCATGTGTAAAGGGGTTACTTTCGGTATATAGGTGACAGTTCTAGATAGACACTGACAGATAGCTCTGGTCCATAGCGTTAGAAGGACTTATCCTTCCTTCTAACGCTATG
>NC_136809.1:47552349-47684849 GCF_951216825.1 Electrona antarctica
ATGACAGAATTTGAATTTGAAGTAAGTGTAAAATCACTAACTATTCAGACATTCTTTAATTTAACAAACTTTTATACATAAGATACAATAAATTGTCTGATCACAGAACCGAAGAATGTCAAATTAAAATGAATGATCCCACCTATAATTCAACCGAAGTGATTAACAGCAAAGCTTTGTAATACACTTTGTGGTATGTATTCCATCCACTGTCCAGGACAGAAATCCTGTACCCGATATTAATCAGAAAACAAAACAGAAAGCGGAAACCAAGCAAATGTGGATAAAGGAACTCACTATATCAGGGTCTCGTCCATCAATCTGAGTCAGGTCCTGAAGGGACCAGACCTCCGTCCTCTTGTAGGAATCTTCAAGTCGAGAGCGTTTGGTATGGCAACCCTTGGATTCAGACTTTGGGGATTTCTTAGTCTGACATCTGACGATGCATATCTGTACCTCCTTGCTCTGTGGAACTACAGATATAGTAGAGATACAACATTGCTTTTCCTCAGGCAAATATATCAGTGGTTTTCAACCCTGTTCATATCAAGGTCCATATATTCAGCACGGACCACCGTCTGACGAGATTTAGCCTCTCAGACCCAAAACTTTGAATATTTTGTTGTCGCTGGATAAGGTTTTGACTGTCCACAATTCCATGCTGTATTGATGTTGGTATAGGAGAGATAACAGGCAAACGTTGATCAAAATAACAATTATTTTACATTCTCTAATTGTGTAGAATTAAGCGAAGGGTCCATCTCTCAAGAGTTAAAAATCTATCAGGGTCCATTTGGTTACCAACTCTCTCCATAATTTTTAGCTGGGGACCACTTGGAATCCTTTCAAGTCCCACTAGTGGTCCCTGGATCACCGATTGAGAACCACTGAAATATATGCATTGCAGCACAAAAATGTATCAGAAATAAAAGTAATGGACCTTAACAATCATTTTAAGCCTAAGTGCATTGTGCGTTTTGTGGGGCGGCACAAAATCTCACAAGGAGTGATCTGATCAATGATTTTGCAGCAAACTGCCATAATTATTAAGTAAAATCATCTGTATTATTGTATTATTATCTTATCGTCTGTCAAAAAGCATCCTAATAGCTGTAACTGGATTTCTAATAAATATGTAAACAAACCCTGACCATTTACTGTAGCAATATCTGTACAATCATGCAAGGATTGCATTTGAATTTATTATATGAAAATGAAATAATATTTGAAAGAAAGGTCGTATCAAAACAGATATCACTGAGTGATTTAAAAAAATATATAAACACTACACTATATGTAAGATGGTCAGTAGGAAATAACATACCTGAAACACAGAGAAAATGCCTTCCCTGCTCCAGCTCCACAATCTCTATAAACTCCACCAACCTCTGTCCCTCAGGTCGGAATAAGACGTTTTGCATCTCCTTTTCACGAAGGGACGACATCTCTGAAGATGTGTGACTAACGATGAGGATGTGTGAGGGGGAAAGACACCGATAAAGGAGACAAAGCAATATGAGTGACTGAGGATGACGGCTTGCAGACACATTCAGAAAGTGAGAAACATGAAATACACGGTACAACGGTAACAAAGGGACAGAGAAATACACACAATTGAGATGAACAAACATACAATTTTAAATTAGGTTAAGCTATTACAACCTGATGTGATAGTTGGTGTTGGTGAGGTTTCCTCTGTCCAGAAAGCTTGGAACGACTGTGGCACGAGCTCTTCGCTCTGTCTATAACACACACACACACACACACACACACACACACACACACACACACACACACACACACACACACACACACACACACACACACACACTCACACTCACACTCACACTCACACACACACACACACACACACACACTGCATGCTACAGTATAGCAGTGATCAGTTTACATAATTCAATTCCTGTTCCTATCTCTTTGTATAACATTGTCTTCACTACAACAAGCCCCAGAGGCATATACTGTAATAGAGAGGCAGCAATTAAGGCCTGATGTCATCATTAAGCCTCAATTAAACCCACTGTAATGTGTTGGGTTGGGATTTCAATATTGATTAAGGTCTGTTGCTAAATGTACATTCCATTAGAATTGCATCTCACACTGAAAGGCATCTGATGGCTTTAATCATACAGTATGGCTATATGTGATTATTTGCTCCACGCACGCACGCACGCACGCACGCACGCACGCACGCACGCACGCACGCACGCACGCACGCACGCACGCACACACGCACGCACACACACACACACACACACACACACACACACACACACACACACACACACACACACACACACACACACACACACACACACACACACACACAATCTGCATCTTAATCTTAAGTGTGGGGCTTTGCCTTTGACATATTGGCTTTGCCTTTGACATATATTACACACACCCTCATGTGCACATTTACCATTCATGGCATGGTGCCAAGTCAGTGATGAAATGTTTGTTGTGTGGGGAGAGGATGTCCCACAGCACTCTCCCACTTTCCATTATCCAAGCTTTGAGTACAGGTATGAGTTTACGAGTTCAGTTTACGAGTGCACAAAGAATGATACTTTATGATGTACAGTGAGTGCCAGTGACAGACTAGTGAGACTACCTAATTAAACCACCCTTCAGTTGACCGATTGATTCAATCAATGAATTGACTGACTGGTTGATTAATTGATTGATTGATTTTGTTTATGGATTAACAACAAGCATTCGTCCTAAGGGATGATGTGTTAATGTAATCAAAACTATATTTCTAGCATGGTCCCAAATGCCCAATGTCTTCTGGTTCCAGTCTAAGATGTGTTGATCAGAAATGCACTGGATATAACTTTTCCATGGGCAAACTCCCTTGGACAGAATGGGGCCAAGGGGCTAATTGGATTTGTTTGTGGGAAATAGTGTGGGTCCATTAGATTTGTCACAATTGTGTAAACAAAGACAGGCTGTTCCAAAGCTAAGTGCTCTACTGTTATGTTGTTGATGGTTTTCATGGGTGTTTTCAGGAAAGGCTTTTTACCTCTGAGATGGAAAGATGAGAGGATGGGGAGGAAGGGAGGAAGGACGGGTGGACGGACACAGGGTTCATAAAACTGTTGAATCTCATGAATAACACATGAGGTCCACCATTGTGAACTGTCCCCTGACAGTCCCCTTGATCTTCTGTCATGGAATGTACTTTTACGATGCTAGAGAAAAAAAAGTCCAGAAGGTGAAACAATCCAACACACACAGAATTTTTGCATCTTCTTCTTCTTATTATTATTGAATAAACAAGTTTTGATTTTCGGACCTTACCAGAAGCAGATTAGAGAAGAATACAGGATAGTGTCTATGAAACCTACTGTGACATCATCATGGCAATTAATAAGGTATTCATTCATTCATGTCCGTCTGCATGTTCAAGCCCATTTAATGCATTCGCAACTCCACACCTATCTCACAGCAGCCCAAACAACCAGATGCAGAAGATGGGACATAGCCCGTCACAAGTTCACACAGTACTGTGGGTTACTGCTAGGGGTTAAGTGTCTGGCTCAGGGAGACTTTGACACGTGCATTGAGCTATAGCTGAGGGTCGAACCTGTGACCTTTACGATTCCCAAACAGCCTCTCTCTACCCACTCAGCTACCGCCACTCAACCAACAGAGATAGATGAGTGAGGAAGATGCAATTGACCACAGTGGTTCTCAAATATTGTAAGGTCAACAAGGACCCCCAATTCAAATGTATATTGACCACGGACCCACATCTGAAAAGATGGAAACCACCCCCCCACATAACATAAGGAGGTTTACTGTGACACAACACCCACCATGCCATGATGGTGATGACCGTATATGACATCAGAGTTTTATCGAGCGTGCTGATGACCAAGCCTATTGTACCGACGTAACCATGGGCAAAAATAATTTCAGTACATTGCACAAAATATCAGGCCTAATAGTGAAAATTGAAAATCTACAAGCTCACAATGCAAAATGTGTTGTGAGCTTAATTGTAGAAGTTGCTATTTTCACTATATGAAATATAGCTTATACCTTTACCTGGAATTAGCATAAAAAACATTTGAAAGGGCTATGTGCTCATACTTATTTTAGTTGTTTTATTTCCACATGCAAATTGTGTTTCTGAAATGAGTCTATAGCCTAATTAAGTGTGTAGCAAGTCCTCCCTAGGCCCTAGCTTCCTTCCTTAAAACATTTTGAACTTCACTAAAGGGAATCCACAGTTGAGCCTCCACGTCATGGACTGCAGCAGCGCGTCTGATTGGCTGTCGAGGGAAACCCCCTTCCTCCTCGACGACCTGGTGGACACCCTGGTGGTGGTTGTGTAACGTTACGTGTACCTCCGATTGTACCGCAGCATCTGCTCTGTGTGAGTGATGATGATGATGATCACCACCCCATTCATTAAAACAATATGTCCAGGTCCAGCGGTCCAGTCCAGACATCACGTGCCCTGCAAAATCACATTGCCTTTGTGTATGATATGGGGACGGGTGCTTTTTTTTTGTTTTGTTTTTTTAAATACATTCTTATTTCATTTTTAGAGAGGAAAATGACAGGTATAGGCCTACAGGCATACAGAAAATGCAAGTAAAACTTAATTCAAATTCTTTGCCAACTAGGTGGCTTGCATCCTTGCCTCGTTTTTTTAATCCTATCCCCGCACCCCTGCACCAACCACCATTGGCATTGACAAAGAAAAAAGGAAAATAATAATACTATTTATTATAACGATAACAACAACAATTATAATATACAACATACAACTTGATTGTACAACTAGAGACGGGTGCTGTATTTAAGATGTTATAAATGAACAGCATTGCACAAATAAAGGGAAAAGATTAATTTCGATGTGCATATTTTTATATAAAAATACTGAAAAGAATGGGCAATTGATTCATAAAGGGTTTAGACAGACTGCATGCACAGATCAATCATTCATCACAATATAGGTCGTAAAACATGCAGAATCCCATAATATTTTTTATAACAGATATCAATATAAATCTGTCTGGCAATGGCATTAAACGAGTCGCTTGAATAGCTGTAATTACTAGTCTACAAACATGTTGCCTTTTGCTTGCTGCTCTCTCTCTCTCTCTCTCTCTTTCGTATATGATCACTCATCATACTGTACTTGCAGCTCTGCTGTGTCCACTGCGCATGCCTGTACGTCGTAATATGAAGTAGGCCTCCTGTTTTTCTACCCAACTCAGGGTCCAGCCCCCCCCCCCGACCCCCCCCCCCCCCCACACACACACCGCCCTCCCTCCTCGCCCCCCCCCCCCCCCAACCCCCCCACCGCCCGCTCCATGCAACCTTTAAAAAAGCAAAACACGGAGCCAAATGGACGGGAAATCGGGGAGGTAAGGGCTTTTTCATTCATAATACGACGTTAATAAGCCACGTACACGGACCGGGGAGCGTTATAAAGTACAGTGTTGTTGTTTTTTAGCGTGCGGAAGCGATCGGACTGCAGAGAGAGAGAGAGAGGGAGAGAGAGGGAGGGAGAGAGAGAGAGAGGGAGGCTCAGGCTTTGGAACTGTTTCCGCACGCTTGAGGGAGAGCAAGGCCCAGTGACCCACATTCGGAGCGGTGTGTGTATGCGTGTACTTTGTGCGCGAGTGTGTACGTGTGTATGTGTGTGTGCGCGGACGGATGAGTGGGCGAGCGAGCGTGTGAATATGTGCCAGTGCAGTGTATGTGTGTGCGGGGAGTCTCTCTCTCTCCCGAGTGTGTGTGTTTATACATCATGATCTGCCGCGAAAATGTGTCGATGATCGCCGCTCCGAGATGACACATTGTATCGTTTTGATTATTCGTTCTTATGTAAAAGAAGAAGGGGACGCGCCGTCTTCTCCGGCCGCGGATGTTTTGTAACAGATTCCTGGTCGGTGGCTACATTTTGGAGATTATATTATTCGTGCACAATGTCAGTGGGTTCTTGCGTGACAGCTAGCTTGAGCGAGCAGGGCTCTCCGCGCCAGCATGCAAAACAAATGGTGAATGATGTATGTACCTTTTATTAAAGGGTTGTCAGTAAATGTGTTATATGTGCGCTGTACGTGGATCGGAACACTTTTCATTCATTAACGGGGGAGGATTCCGGAACAAAGGGAGGGGGGACGGGGACAGTACAGTGGTGTTCTCTCTCTGTGTACGTCTATATGTACCTGGACAGTGTTGTTCGGTAGCATAACGCTTAGCTACAGTAGCTAGCTCCATAGGCTGCTATATGGTTTGCTTTTCGTATGGTTGCAATAATGAACACCTGTGGCTTGCTTGACTGATCTGGTTTACTGGTTTACAAATCTGATGTTGTTGTTGTTGTTGTTTTTTGGCAGCTCTGCATTTCCATGTGTGGATCAAAGTTGGCAAAGGCTTAATGAAATGTGAAATGATGGTGTTCCTCAGTAATGTACATAGCGCCTGCTGTGTAGACTCACTGTATTAGCGTCTCATGTCATGTCATATGTGGAACTGCCCTGGCAACCCGCTTAACGAACGTATTTGCATTTTAATTCCTATATACATCGCTGGCTATGGTTTATTGGTACTTTCCAGAGACATATCAGAATCAGAATGCCTGGTGGACGCGCGTGCGTGTAACCGAGTGTGCATCTTCTTGTGTGTTCTACGTATTGTTGCAGGTGTCGTGGCGATCAGGTGAAGTGAAAGCATCCGTGAAGGTGGTCAGTTCAGTGTACGGATAGAACGTCACAAGACCAAGGCTCACACGCACTATACAAAGACTGTTTCTTCTAGACAACACAAGTAAGTTTAACCCATTTACACATGAGGACGATTCTAAAAAAAATGGCTTCTAAATCAGACAGTTTTCTGAAAAACCTATGTTTTTATCTACAGTGGTAGCCTACTCAAACTATTTCATGTCAAGGACCCCAAAAAATATCTGTAGATGGACACGACCCCCATCTGAAAATATGTTGTTCCAGGGACCCCCCCAGAAGCAAAGATTTGAGTTAAAAACGTTCGCTTTGCACACACAGAGATTTGCACACATTTTCACAATTTTTCAAAAATATAGCAGATCTACAAGCTGTAGCGTGCCACGCTATGAGCTTGTAGATCTTCTATTTTTCAATAGCTAAAGTATAACATAATGCTCTAAACACCAAAAGGGGTTCCCGTCCTGCATTTGACCAATGTTGTGGTTATCCTGATGACGTAAATGCCGGAGTGGTGAATGCATGCCTGACATTTCTTTTTTTATTAGTTTCAGAATAACTTTACTGCACTTTCTTCATTCCTTCCGAGACCTTGATGACCTAAACTAGTGCCTAGTGTTATTCAATGCATTATACTTCTTTTTTGTTTGAGTAACTGAGTAGTGTAAGACTTTTAAGGAGGGGAGGTCGGGGTCAATATAGCCCAAGATGGTATTTTCCTGTTTTCAAATAATCTATAGGCTAGTTTCCGTTTATACAGTATTGGACACATTATGTAATTGACCTATTATAGCTGAACATGAGTGGAAAATCACCCCCCTAAAAACTGCCCTATCTGATCCCCGTGTCTGCTATGGTTCCTCCTGTGTGTAGGTTGGCTCGACAACCATGTTCCTCCCGCGGTGGTGCAGTGGCCTTTCACGACCCCGATGACCACGATGTTAGCTTTGACCTTCGAATCTGCACTGACACCCAAACCCCTCACTCACGAGCCCCGAGACAACACCAGTTAACTGACAGTGCACGAGTTGCAGCGGGGTGAGAGCCTATATATTTCACACACGTGCACACAGCTGTCCTGCCTCGAATTAGCTCATGAAATGTCCCATGGTTAGATGTTTTACTGTGTGTACATGATCTACAATGTGATCTATATGGATTTGACATATAGTGTGGTGCTTTTCCCCAAATCCCCTGCGACATATTTGCCATAGTACAAAATGTTGTCCCGTTTAAAAATGTGTGCACACATTTCTTGTTCTGTGCTTATTTTGCTATTAGAGAATGGCATATTAATTAGCCTATGTGTTTTATTTATTTATTTATTTGGTGGGGGCCTATTACACACACACATGTACACAGCTGTCCTGCCTCGAATTAGCTCATGAAATGTTAGATGTTTTACTGTGAGTACATGATCTACAATGTGATCTATATGCGCTTTTTATTTAGGTAAATTTGATACATGGAATTCACATATAGTGTGGTGCTTTTCCTCAAATCCCCTGCAACATATTTGCTATATAGTACAAAATGTTGTCCCGTTTAAAAATGTATGCACACATTTCTTGTTCTGTGCTTATTTTGCTATTAGAGAATGGCGTATTAATTAGCCTATGTGTTTTATTTATTTATTTATTTGGTCAAATACGTTTTTTATTAATTATTTCAGCGCCATTGCCGTAGATGTAGGTCAATTGAAGCCTATTTTTTGATACAACGCTTACCGCCGTTGAATAATGGCAATTGCGCTTTTATAGTGCATTCGATCGATTGAGCCATAATGCTACTTACGTTAGCCGGTTAGCTAGCTATGTTGTTAGCACAGCACTGGATCGCCCATCTTAGATCGTCGTCGCCATAATAATCCATTCTGTTTCTTTCAATCGCCTGTATCTCCTATTCCTTGTCCCAGATGGCATTTTGGTCAAAACAACGTTTCTTTGACGGCACAGAGCCGACGATGTGGAGCTCTCCAGTGCCCCGGTTTGGATTCATATTGTAAACAAGGCCTGTCCAGGCTCCGTTCAGCTGCCTAGGTTAATACTACTTCCGGTAGACTGGAAATGTGGCTTTTCAAAATAAGAGCTCGACTGGAAAAAATGCTGGCGTGAATTAGATCCTAATTTTTCAATAAATGCTAGCACTGTAAGTGTTAAGAACAAGTTATAAAATGTTATGCAATTTCTACAGCGTATATTCTTTTTCATGAAAAACAGAAAAAGAGGAAAAAGAAAAGGACAGAACAAATAAGACAGACAAAAGGAAAAGAAATGTGTCCATAACTCCATATTCTTTTCAGAATACAGTAGTCAAACAGAAACAAATAGAAACATGTACAGTATATATGTGTGCATTCATGCATTTGTTCCTTTGTTTCCAGGAATGATCCCGTTTCACGCTATGTTCATATTGCTTCCCCTGCAGGTGCTCATCCAAATGCCGACCTCACGCCTAAAAAGCCAATCACTACAGCCCTGATCAACAGCCACCATGACATCTAGCATAGGGTATATATATATATATATATATGCTTCAACACGTGCATCCACATACACACACACAACAAGAACACAATTGGACTCTCAATTATGTCCTCGTAACCTTCCAGGCACAAACAAAGCATTCCTTTTCCCCTCTTTGCCAGTCTCTCTCTCTCGTTTTTTTGTGTGACCTAAAAATAAACCCGCCACAGGCATGTAGGAATCCTCTCGTTTGGAAACGTCCATCGTTAGCTATAGTAACAATGCATACCTTGCTTCCGAGCTGGCACGCACAGACGCAGGTCGCTGTAAAATGTTTGTGTGTCTTTCACAGGGATGATTCTTGTAGCATATTTGATGGCTTGATGGAAGAAGATGAAAAGGACAAAGCAAAACGGTGAGATAGACGGGCCGATGCATGCACTCGTGGATGGATGGATGGATTTTATTTTATCATTGAACACTGTTTACACACATGTACAACGAAATTGATCTGTTGGCATCACTTCAATGCAGTACAAAAGTAATCATAATGTGTTAGTAATAGCACCCAGTAGGTACCAATAATAAAAAGCAGTAAGCAGTAAGCAGTGTTGTATGAGACAGTTAGTTATACCAGCGTGCACATACAATAATATAATATTTCAATCATGGATTTTAATGATTAAAGAAAGTGATAAAGAGTCAAGGGAAAAGCAATATAGTCAGATTATTTACTACTTATTTTGGTCTAACATGCAACATGAAATAACAGCAATTTTGATCGCAGTGTGTCCCGTAACAAGTCCGAAAAGAAACGGAGAGACCAGTTCAATGTCCTCATCAAGGAACTTGGCACTATGTTGCCAGGCAACACCAGGAAGATGGACAAGTCTACCATCCTGCAAAAAAGCATCGACTTCCTGTGTAAACATAAAGGTGAGGACACCACAACCCCCTTTCTTACCTAACTTCCTGTGTTTAGGTTACACGGCACAGACTGAAGAGCAAGTAGCTTCCAGAGGCTACAATTCTATTCGTCATGAGATAGGGCTGGGCAATATATCTATAATTATTCTACTTGGAACCAGTGCCGTATACGTGCAATACGCAATACGTATACGCACAATACGCACTGCGACTCGGGCAACACGCCGAGGGGGGCAAAAGAATGTGGCAAAAAGTGCCAAGCCGACCCTCATAATAACAAATTTCTCCGTGGCTCGTAATAACGAGCGTCCTCGCAACCGGCGGAAATAGCCGATCTGAATGAGGGAATGCAGCGCTCTCGTCGGGAGGGGGGGGGGGCAGCACAAATATCCTACGAGTAGGGCAACCAAATGGTCAGCTACGTCCCTGCTTGGAACGATGCAAGTGGGACAAACGGTTCACGCGTTACATGGATTACAGACACACACACACACACACACACACACACACACACACACACACACACACACACACACACACACACACACACACACACACACACACACGTGTACACAGAGACTTGGTGCACTTATAGATAGATTGTGATATGAGTAAAAATGTACTAGATATTGTGGGAATATCGTAATATTGTGATATGGCATAAATGTTGTCTTTTCCTGGTTTAAAATTCTGCTACAGTGAAGTTGTCTAATCTTTCTTTTTACACCCATTCTATGAATTGCCATTACCCACTGAGTTATTACATAGGCATTACTGATGATTGTTAATTAAACAAATAGTCAAATCATTGTGTAAATATTTTGTGAAAACACCAATAGCCATCCCTATAATAATATTAATATTGAGGTAATGGTCAACGTTTTTTCATATATACTTTTTTTCTCCATAAAGCCCAGCCCCACTGTGACACCTCACACCTCCATGTGAGATTGTTTTCTCTTGTTATGAGACCTTGTAAAAGGGAAGTGGCACTTAATGTGTTTATGACTGTGTTTTTTATGATGAGGTTAACTGTTTTGGAAGAGGGATTTCCTCATATCATTTATAACACTGTCCTCCCTGTCGTCCCACAGAGATTGCTGCCCAGTCAGAGTCCAGCGAGATCAGGCAGGACTGGAAGCCCCCGTTTCTTAGCAACGAAGAGTTCACCCAGCTCATGCTGGAGGTCAGAAATCTCACGTTTTATTTCTTATCTTCTTTCCTGGTGCTAATATATCGTCACTGTCGGGTAGAAGCCTTGTATCATTCTCCATATTTCAACTTTTAACCCATTTCGACCTGAGGATGATTCTACAAATGACTTCTAAATCCTGACAGTTTTCAGAAAACCCTATGTTTCTATGTCAGTCGTTCTTAAACATTTTCATGTCAAGGGCCCCAAAAATTATATGAAATTGGCCGCCAACCCCCATATGAAAATATGTTGTTCCAGAGACCCCCCAGAAGCAAAGATTTGAGTTAAAAACATTCGCTCTGACAGAATATATATTCAAAGATTTGTGCCACATTTTCACAATAAAAAAAAAATAGCAGACCTACAAGCTCTTCTTTTTGAGCTTTTCAATAGCTAAAAGTATAACATAATGCTTAAAACACCAACAGGGGTTCCCGTCCAGAATGGGTTGTTAATGATGCTTGTTTTGCAAACATGACGCTTTAATCACTTCTAATTAGTAGCTTATTGAGTAGGATTAAAATGTTATCCAATGTATTTGTATTTAGTTAACATAACTATTATTAAAGGCATTTGAAATGAAATAAAAATGTTACTTTTCAGGATTCCAATGAAAAATAGCAAAAACAATTATTCAGGATTTCAATTCAAATAATAACACAAAGAGCTGATCTACAAGGCTATTTTTGCTACGATATTAATATGCAATGTGGCCCTCTGGAGTGAGTGTGGAAATATAGTGGCCCTTGCCATCGTCAAAGTTGCCCACCCCTGCCCCATACTCCATTGTATGACGTGAGAAAGTAGCAGAAATCACAGATCTACAAGCTCGCCATCGCAATGCACCGCAAGCTTGTACTGTAGGTTGGCCATTATTTTCCCTACTTTTGAAATATGTATATTTTATTATTTGCCTATAATGACACGCCCAAAACAGGGATGTCATGTTGAACGTGGTTAAGTCTGTCCGTGGGTTTTCATGAATATTGAACCAATGAAACGTATTGCCAAGAGGTTGTGACTAAATATATACGGTAACTACATATAAAGCGGAAGTGGAGCCTCCTCCCCACTTCCGTTTCGTCTTTACCTGATATAAATAGAAATCATCTAAGCATATATAGCTTGAAATGCATAAAATGGAAATGAAAGAATAAAATGTAAAGATATAATTAAAATATATTTTCGTGAACGGAAATGGCAGCTTCCTTACTCGGATTTCGGGAGGTGTAGTTCCAGACTATATAGCATTGTCTGGCTACGCGAAACTACCGGCCTGTTGTGAAGAAAGACAAAATGGTTTGCCTCCGTGATGACCTGCTTGAGTCACTGACCTATAGTCAGGACAGCAAGCTAGAGCAAAGAGTTCAATGCAGCATTAGACTGTAACTGGATGTCCCATGACATCAGTGTCTTCTCTAATGTCTAACGTATAGGGGAAAAGCACTTACACTTAATTAGGGGAGCAGCATAGCAGTTAATCAAACTAATTGATTTCATCGTCAATACATTCATATATATTTTTTTACTAATGCTTTTTTTTCCTTCTTCTTCGTTCTTAAAAACACCCTTCCAGAGGCTACAATTCTATTCTTCATGAATTCACCTGCACCTATAGGGCTGGCTGGGCAATATATCTATAATTATATTCATATTGTGATATTGTGGGAATATCGTAATATTGTGATATGGCATAATTGTTGTCTTTTCCTGGTTTAAAATGCTGCTACAGTGAAGCGGTGGAATCCTTTTTTCACACCCGTTCTATGAATTGCCTTTACCCACTATTATTACAGTTTATAATTAAAATAAAATAATCCACAGTTGCAGCCATACACTTAAGTTATTTGGTAGGTTTTGGTACTGTATGTCTTGGCTTGTGAGTGAGTAAGTTGATGCTTTGATCATAAAAGTGCAGGATCACATCTCCGGCTCAGAGAAGGGCTGACAGATACTTGTCATTGTGTTGTCAGGCTCTGGATGGCTTCTTCATAGCCATAATGACTGATGGCAACATCCTCTACGTCTCAGAGAGTGTCACCTCTCTGCTGGAGCACCTCCCGGTGAGTAATGTACTTAAATCATTTTCTTTTTAATAACTTTACTTGATTATTTGTATTTTATTTTCGCTACTTATGACTTATACCTGCACTACATTTCAAAGATAATATACTTTTGACTCCGCTACATTTCTAGGAAGAGAAATTAAAACATTTTAAACTTTCAACTTTCACGTTGTTGTTGAGTAATATTTGACCAGGAGGAGTATGTATACTTTGTACTGGGTTTATTAAGTACTTTGTCCATGACTACCGATGAGTGATGGGCCTTGCGCTGGCACGGCATGAATTAGTCATGTGTTGTGTTAGTAGAACAGGTCTAGACGGGATCTATTGTGTGCCATTAGGTCAAACATTTCAATATGTTTTTTGTGCGATGACAGACGTTCTAATCTATATGTTTGTGTGTGTGTGTGTGTGTGTGTGTGTGTGTGTGTGTGTGTGTGTGCGTGTGCGTGTGCGTGTGCGTGTGCGTGTACGTGTGCGTTCCTGCGTGTCCATCAGGCGGATCTGGTTGATCAGAACATGTTGAACTTCCTGCCACTTAGCGAACACTCTGATGTGTACAAGTCTCTATCCACACACCCGACTGACTCCGAGCTTGGGTCAGATTACCTCAAAAGTTAGTACCCACCTTTTTTATTTTAAACCTACCGTCCCTATTCTGGGGGGCAAACATTAGGCGAAAATAGCAGATCTATGAGCTTGTAGATCGGCTTTTTTTTTATGTGTTATAAGAATCTTTATCAAATCGATACCAAACCACCATTGTACAATGAAGTATTATACAGGTCTTAAGTGGTTAATTAGAGTAATTGATTATAAAAAATCTATTACAATCCTTTTGTGTTGATTCGTTGATATAATAGCAATTGAAAACAAATGATTTAAAAAAAAGTGTTTCTCGATTATTCAATTAACCTTCATGGGCAAGATTAAGTCGGTTAGAGGTTCTAAATGTATTTTCGGTTAATTGCCCAGGCCTAATATGAAGTCAAAATTCAAAACAAGAGAACACTGTAATCTGTGGCGATATCAAGACCCACAGTGGACCAAAGCCTTTGTCTGGCCCTTAACACTTAAATAACATTTATGATGTATTATACACAAATTTTAGCCAGAAACTTGTCTGGCCCTTAGGACTTAATATAATTTATTATGCATTACTCACAAATCTTAGCCAGGACCTACTTAAAAGTCTGGCAGGTTTGACCCTTGATTGACTCAGAGCCAATTCTTCCATCTTCAGACAAAAGTAAAACGTTTTCTATCTATTCTAAGTATATAGCCATAATTTACTTGGGGGTCCAAGCTCACAATAGATCATCACTTCACACAATTATAGTGGCCATTCACTCAGAATCTAATAACCTTGTTGTTGTTCATCATCTTTAAACCCTGATGTGCAAATGGCTTTGGCCAGTGTTGTACAGAAACCTTGTATTTGCCATAAGACAAGATTCCAGGAATCTTGAAAGACTGGTTTATTTTTTCCGATAGTCTATCTTTCATTTTTGACACATTACAATGCACTGTTTGCGACGTTCCATCCCAGGTCACACAACCAAACCCTTTCTACTTTCTCTCCTGCGTGCCAAAGCATAAAATTTCACAATTTTGTTCATAGCGGTCAGTACTTGACATTTTGTATGTATTTGCTCTCCAGCTAAAAACCAGATGGAGTTCTGCTGTCACATGCTCCGAGGGGCCATCGATCCCAAGGAGTCCCCTGTCTATGAATATGTGAAATTTATAGGCAACTTCAAGTCTCTCACCAATGGTATGTAACTGAACTTCTGTGGCGCAATGGGCTCTTCAGTAGAAAGTCATAGTAGATTGTATGCTGAACTATGACACACATGATGTTTGTGCATTACCATAAAAAAGAAAGGTGAAATAGCAGATCTACATGCTCATATCCCGTTGCATTGTGACGTGTTGTGAGCTTGTAGATTGGCTAATTTCACTTTGGTTCAAAGTATTGTGTGTCTGGACTTCCCTTGACACAAATGGAGGAGAGCAGCACCGTGAGCTCTAAACATCTGGTCTCTGTTGTATAGTTCCCAATGTGACAAGGAATGGTCTAGCAGGGGTGTTACAGCGCTCACTACAGCCTGCTTTTGATGACCAGGTCTGTTTCGTAGCCACGGTCCGCCTCGCCAAGCCTCAGTTTATCAAGGTAAGACTGACATGAAGTGAAGTAAGTCATGTTTTCTGTAGGGTCATGTTGGCCACACCTTGTTAGACTGTTTATTTACTGTAGTGTACATATGTGACCTACTACAGACTAAAGACTTTCCTTTTTAACAAAGCATTTTGTTAGCTTTTTAGGTTTTCACACCTAGGTTTTCATTGCCACCCTTACTTTTTTTAATTCTGTACTGTAGCACTTTGAGTTTTGTAAAGTGCAATATGAATCAAATGTATTATTATTATTATTATTATTATTATTATTATTATTATTATTATTATTATTATTATTATTATTATTATTATTATTATTATTATTATTATTATTATTATTATTTTTTACATCTGCCAGATGGTGCTTACTTATTTCCAGGGGGAAATGTTTTAGTGTTTTTTTTATATTATTATTATATATTAGAATAAAACAAAGTCTGTGCTGCCTCATGCTCCACAGCCTATGGCTATTACTGATTTTGGTGGCCTTTCCTCTAGCGCCACCCTTAGGCCAAAATGTCCATTTGGATATCTAATGTAAGAAGATATATAATCAATATCTATCAAAAGCTAATGTAGTGTACACTCATGCTCCCATTTGAGTGACCACATGACCTTGCTTCTAGTGCATTTGTTTTTTTTTGGCCCACTGTATTTGAGTTTGACATCCATGTTCTAGTGCCACCCTTACTTTTTATGGTTATGGTTAACCACTCAAACCCTATTTTGAGCACATTTTCAACAACTTTCAAAAAAGTTTATAGTGCTTTAAGTTGTTGAGAATCAATTATATTCCTCAGTGGACATAGCTCAAAATGTTTTCAGAGATATGTGAGTGATTTTGATTGAGCAATTCACATAATAACTCAATATTGTATGTTTTAGGAGATGTGTACCGTGGAGGAGCCCAATGAGGAGTTCACTTCTAGACATAGTTTAGAGTGGAAGTTCCTCTTCCTAGACCACAGGTAAACAAACATGTGCACGCTCACGCTCACACACACACACACACACACACACACACACACACACACACACACGATAGAGATGTCCCGATACCGATACTAGTCAGTATCGGAACACTGCCCGATATGCCCTTATTTGGTCATATCGGAATCGGCGAATATGCCAGTCTAACCACCGATCCGATTGGGTAAGGGGTTGACTTGACACTATGGCAGGTAAATAAAACCTTTGGGCATGTGGAGTTTGCTTTCGAGTTGCCCAAACGGGCAAGTGCACATTTGATTGAGGAGTCTGAGGATGCAACCGTCTTTAGTTTGCTATAAACACAAGATATCTGTGTAAACAAACACCAGAGCGCTCCATCTCCCCTTCTATCTCTCCCTCTCTCCCACACACACGCACGCTTGCACGCACAAACACACACACTCAAAATAAGAGGTCGGTGGATTGATATCAGTATCGGCCTATATGCAAGTTGCAGGATCGGGAATCAGATCGGGAATGGACAAAAAAGGTATCGGGACATATCTAACGCATGCACGCACGCACGCACGCACGCACGCACGCACACACACACACACACACACACACACACACACACACACACACCAAAATCACCCACACTTATTCTTTATAACAACAAGGCTGGTGTAATTACTAAGAAATTAACTGGGAAAAAACTAGGTTGCTCCACATTCTATTTTCACTGTCCATACTGGTTGTTACACAGCCGACCACCGGATGGAGTGAACCCTCAACCCATTCTTTCAACACAGACAGGATCTGTTGCGCAAGTTGCCTGTTTTATTCAGACTATTTTCACTGAAAAGCCGTTTTCATTTGATAGACAATCAAATGTGAAGCAGTTTGATTGCACAGGTTTCAGTTTGAGGGTACAGATACTGAACATCAGGTGTCAAGTCTGTTCCTATTCGCCCGCTTGCCATGGAAATCGAAAATACACATCGAAGACATCCTTGCACATTTATAACCACATCGATTGGTCTAGACAGAGAAGTAATGTCAAGTCCTAAAGCCAAGACAAATTAAAAACAGGAAAAGTATAAAAATCATGGCACCATTATTTAAAGAAGAAACACAAACTTGACCACTGTTGACATTATTGATTGATTTAAATAAATGAAAAGGCTGACCTACTGACATCTTCATCATGTTCTTGTTTCCAGGGCTCCACCTATCATAGGTTACCTTCCTTTTGAGGTTCTGGGAACGTCGGGGTATGACTATTATCACGTGGACGACCTGGAGTCCCTGGCCAAGTGTCACGAGCACTGTGAGTAATCACAATCAGCCGTAATCAAGCTAATGAAACAATGTCATATCTAAAACAACACAATTGTTTTTAGTCGTGATTTAACCCATTTTGGGCGGGAACCCCTTTTGGTGTTAGCATTATGTTATGCTTTAGCTATTGAAAAATAGCAGATCTACAAGCTCATAGCGCGCCCCCGAGTGAGCTTGTAGATCTGCTATTTTTGAAAAATCGAACGACAGACATAGAAACATAGCTTTGTCAGAAAACTGTCAGGATGTAGAAGACATTTTTAGAATCTGATCTCAGGTCAAAATGGGTTAATAGAATAGATTATACCAATTATACTTCCCTAAAATATCTATACAGCAAAAGCAGTATATTGTCCTATATTTCTGTATGACATGTCATTTTCTCAGCTTGTTTTGGTCGTAACCACTCCGTTCTCCATGTGTGCGTCTTGTTCTTGTCCTGCTCAGTGATGCAGTATGGTAAAGGGAAGTCGTGCTACTACCGTTTCCTAACTAAAGGTCAACAGTGGATCTGGCTCCAGACCCACTACTACATCACTTATCACCAGTGGAACTCCAGACCTGAGTTTATTGTCTGCACACACACCGTTGTCAGGTGACGTGTTGACCTGTACTCTCTCTCTCTCTCTCTCTCTCTCTCTCTCTCTCTCTCTCTCTCTCTCTCTCTCTCTCTCTCTCTCTCTCTCTCTCTCTCTCTCTCTCTCTCTCTCTCTCTCTCTCTCTCTCTCTCTCTCTCTCTCTCTCTCTCTCTGATTGATTTGACTGTATAGTGGTTCTCAAAGTGGGGTCCAGGGACCCTTAGGGTTCCTTGGGGGGGTTTCCAAATGGACTCTTAGAGGTCTCGAGGTCTGTAACCGTACAAGTGTACAAATAGAACCAAATGGACCCGTCCATTTGTACATTCTCAGAGTTATGGGGGTCCTTGAAATTAAAACGTTTGAGAACCACCCACTGATATATACAACATATTCTCTGGTCTCTGCCTGACTCATTTGACTCTGCAGTTCAAACCCACATGTGTATAAATAAATGTGTGCATACTCACACGCTCTATATCTTGTCTCCCCCTTCTCATCATCACCACTTCTGTCTGTAGCTATGCGGAGGTGAGGGCAGAACAGCGCAGGGAGATGGGCATTGAGGAATCCACCCCAGAGGTCAACGTGGACAAGGTGAGAAGTGACTATAGTCACTAAGAACAATGAGCATGCAATGAACAAACTGATTAATCTGAACAACAAATGTACAATGGGCTCTATGCACACACGCCATTTTGGAAAGAACTTGGGCCCCTTCCCTACTTCCTTCACAGGTGTTACCACTGATACTAATGTTCCAATGCTCTGTTCCATTCTGGTCAAACAGACAGTGTTTCCAGACCTGGGCAGACAGGCGCGGCCGTTTTCCGCTGTCTCCCGGCGTCTTTTCCGGGTTCTTAGACAGCTGGTGGATGGAAAAGAAGCTCCACCCACGCGGCTGAATGCCGCGACGGCCAGATTCCCTTCTGCCGCGTGGGTGGAGCTTCTTTTCCATCCACCAGCTGTGTAAAAACCCGGAAAAGACGCCGGCAGACAGCGGAAAACGGCCCTGCCTGTCTTCCTAGGTCTGGCAACAGCTAGAGTCAGGGTGCTGCTAGTGTGCCATGTTGGCTCACTGGAAACACTCTGCTATACACCAGTGGGTCTCAAAGTGTCCTTGACTTGAGTGGGTTCCAAATGGCCCTGTACGGGTGTGTAACTGAGAGTGTGCAAATGGAATTGCACACTCAGAGTTATGGGGGTCCTTGAAATAAAAAAGTTTGAGAACCACTGCACACTAAATGGAACAGAGCCTTAAAGGGGCATTCCACTCATTTTCAACATTTTACTATGTCATTAATGTACCTTAGAGCTGATTCCGATATAAAAAAGTTCCCCCATTCTGTGTTTCCTAGAACTAGAGGTCTGATAAATAATTAATTACAGTTCTAGGAAACACAGAATGGGGGACTTTTTTTATTATTATTTCCACACAACAGCTCTAAGGTATATTAATGACATAGTAAAATGTTGAAAATGGGTTTGTTTTCCCCTTTAACCCATTTTGACCTGAGATTAGATTCTAAAAATGTCTTCTACATCCTGACAGTTTTCTGAAAAAGCTATGTTTCTATGTCAGTCGTTCTTCGATTTTTCAAAAATAGCAGACCTACAAGCTCGTAGCGCGCCACTCGGTGGCGCGCTATGAGCTTGTAGATCTGATATTTTTCAATAGCTAAAGCATAACATAATGCTAACACCAAAAGGGGTTCCCGCCCAAAATGCGTTAATTAGTATCATCGGTAACGAAGGAAATAGAGAAGCGGCCCGGAAGTAGGAATAATTATTCTGTGTGCATATAGCCCATTGTAGCAAATAAATTGATTATATTATATAACTATACTGAGTGTAGGACACCAAAATGAGCTACTTTACCTGCTTGTTAAGTTTGTGACTAAGGGAGTGGAGAGTCTAGACGTGCCCTCCTCATTTCATCCATTATCCATTGACTTCACAATTATTGGGCTCACTGCCTGGAACTCCTCATTCTCTGACCTAATGGAGTTCAATTCATGGTCAGTGATTACATCAACGGGAGAATAATATAGTTTGGTATCAGAACTGTACTTGGAAGTTTACAGCTGGTGGTTGGAAAGCTTTTTCAATGAACGGTAAAGAAAGTATGTGCCATATAAGCAGTTAACTGTTATTATCTCTTTTGTCTTTCCTGTCAGTCTCTACCCGGTCTAAAAATGTGAAGCCATTTTTTGTTATAGTTTTAACAATATCAGTTTTTTTTATCACTCCTTTGGATTTGTTTCTTTTAGAGCCAGGACTCCGGTTCAGAATCCCAGCTCAATACATCCAGCCTGAAGGAGGCGCTGGAGCGTTTCGACCGTAGCCGCACCCCCTCAACCTCCTCACGCAGCTCTCACAAGTCCTCCTGTGTGTCTGACAACACATGTCACAGCACATGTAAGCGCACACACACACACACACACACACACACACACACACACACACACACACACACACACACACACACACACACACACACACACACACACACACACACACACACACACACACACACACACACACACACACACACGCTCTCAATATACCGGTCGATCTTCGTTCCTATATGTGGGTCTGCTGGGCAATGACCGAAAGAATAAGATTGCAGATTCAAGTGGCAGAAATTAGTTTTCTCAGATGGATGGCTGGCGTGTCCCTTAGGGATAGGGTGAGAAGTTCAGTCACTCGGGAGAGACTCGAAGTAGAACCGTTGCTCCTTCACATGGAAAGTTGCACACGGCATCTCGCACGGATGCTTCCCGAGCGTCTCCCTAGGGAGGTTCAGGTCCTCTGGGTGCGTCCCACTGGGAAGAAGAAGCCCCGGGGCAGACCAAGGACCAGATTATAGGGGGATTCTATCTCCATGCTGGCTTTGGAACGCCCCGGGGTTCCCTCAGCATGAAGCGGCTAATGTTGTGGGAAGTCTGAGGCTCTCTGCCGGAACTGTTTGCCCCCATGACCCAGCAGCTCCAAATAAGCGGTAGAAGACAGATGGATGGATCACTACACATATGCATGAACACACACACACACACACACGAACACACACACACACACACACACACACACACGAACACACACACACACACACACACACACACACACACACACACAGAGACATCAACAGTGAGGGGGATGATTAAGCACGGTTACAAGCTGATATTGTTTATGTCGGGCAGAAACCTTGTAAACCGGTATCCATATTTCAACGTTTTACATCATTTTGTCATATTTTAATGCCATACTTTGTGGTATAACAGTGTCACGCAAATGTAGCGATAATAGCCGATCTACGGTACAAGCTCACAACAGGTCGCAATGTGACACGTTGTGAGCTTGTAGTCTGTAGATCCGTTCTTTTCCTGCTTTTTCTGAACTTTTGTGAAAGGGGTTAAGTGTGTAAGTGGGTTCTTTTAATATTGAACTAAATATTGGAACATGCAGGCTCTGGAAAGAGTAACGGATTTGGACATACAAGGTTTTCACCCGCCAGCAATCATATGTTGTGGTCACGCAGAGTGGGGTGACTAAGCTCTGTTGTAAGCTGATATATTATGGTCACGGGGGAAGCTGACAAGCACAACTCTCTGACTCACTGATGCTTCTATTTCAGTGGTTTTCAACCTTTTTCATATCGAGGTGGAAGGTTATTTATTCAGCATTTGAGCCACAGACCACCATTTTGATGAGATTTCCCCAAAACTTAAGATCTTTGTCCTTAATTCCAATGCTGTATTGATGTTGGTACCACAGGAGAGATACCAGGCAAACGTTGATCAAAATAACGATTCTTCTACATTCTCTAATTGTGTAGACGTCTTGTAAATTAAGTAATGTCGATGTTTAACTATAATTGAAGTCTCGAGAGCGTACATTGAAACCAAATGGACCTGGACCCGGTTTCCTTTTACGCTCTCAAGAGTTAAAGATCTAATAAGGATCCATTTGGTTATCAACTCTCCGTCACGTAGCTGGAACCCCCCTGAAGCATACCAGTGGTAAAACACAAAAAAACGCCACTGTTCTATTTCCACAGCGACAGCTTCCAAGCTCCACATGGACACGGTGGCGGCCACACCCCCCAGGCAGTCACTGGCCTCTACGGTGGAGATGACGTCACAGCGCCCCTCCTCCATCAGCAGTCAGCAGGTGAGACGGCAGGAAACGCAGTGGCTCCCAAGGGGTCCCCCAGGGGTCCTTGATGATAGTTTGGAACCAAATGGACCCTTATGGGTCTGTAACTCTGAGAGTGTACAAATGGAACCAAATGGACCGGGTCCAATTTGGTTCCATTTGTTCACTCTCAGAGTTAAATTAACATTGATTTTACAATATAAATTGGGGGTCCCAGAGATAGAAATGCCATTATATGGGGGTCTATGGAAAAAGTTATGGGAAATTCTCTTCCGGTGCCCTCGTGGTTCTGAAAGGGGGCAGGAATATGAAACTCTATGTAGTGGAACAGTCATACACCATACTACTAGTACACATCATTCTCCATCATTCATTATTTTGTATCCTCCCTATATTTGTAGTCTATGAGCTCTCAGACCACTGGCCAGAGTGTAACTCCAAGCATGAGCAATCATCAACAACAACAACAAAAACAACAGCAACAGCAGCAACAACAGCAAAAACAACAACAACAACAGCAACAACAGCAGCAACCGCAGCAACAGCAGCAGCAGCAAACACAACAACAGCAACCACAACAACAGCAAACACAACAACAGCAACCACAACAACAGCAACCACCACAACAACAGCAACCGCAACAACAGCAACAACAACAACAACAGCAGCAACAACAGCAGCAGCAACCACAACAACAACAACAACAACAGCAGCAGCAGCAGCAGTTACAAACAAATGTACAGGTGAGGATTAAACACCACCTAGTGTCTCGACTCTCAAGACCACACCGTTGTCAAACGCTTCCATCATAGAACGGAAGTACCTCCACTTCTGTTTCGTCTTTCGCAGTCACGTAAATAATTCCTACCTTTAAAGGAAAGGAGTCTAAGCATATCTAGCGAACTGCTTTAGCCTGCAGAAATGGAAATTCAAAAATATATTTGAAAGATATTTTTAAATATATTTTATATCATGACAACTTCCTTTGAAGGGGGCGCAACTGTACAGACTCTACGTAGCATTCAAAGATAGTGTATATGTTTTCCAAAGGGAACTTTAAAGCCTCTTATAAGTGTGATTGTACAACCTTTAGTCAGTTCTAAGCAATGTGTCATTTAGATTCTTAAGTCTTAAGTCTTAAGGTCCTTTCAGATGAGGAGCTATTAATGTGCTTAGTAATTCATTCTCAATAAGTTGATGGACGACAACGCAAGTGTACATGAGCGTGGTCTGGTGAAATTGTCTTGTTTTGTGCACACACCCGCGACTGACTAGACCTGGATTGTATTGAGCTTTTGCTTTTACACTTGCGTTGTCGCGCCCCTCATGCGCAGACCTGGAGCAGACCTGTCGTTGATCCAGGCGACAACATCAGCGTTAATCGATTCCCGTCTAAAAGTACCTTTATGATGTTTACAATTGGTTTTCTTGTATTGTCCACCACTAGAGGTAGCCCTTAAACTTTATATTTGCCTATATGTTTTTCTACCATTGCAAATTCTGTTATCAAAAAGTGATCATAGCAGGAATCTGTTACCTTACCATAAGTGTTTTAGCCCGTTGCCAAATGGTGTGTGCCTGTGTGTGTGTGTGTGTGTGTGCGTGCGTGCGTGCGTGCGTGCGTGTGTGTGTGTGTGTGTGTGTGTGTGTGCTTGACCCCCAGCCGGTGATGGAGTTCACAGCCCAGGTGAACGCCATGCAGCACTTAAGGGACCAACTGGAGCAGAGGACCAGGCTGATCCAGGCCAACATCCAGCGGCAGCAGGACGAGCTACGCAACATCCAGGAGCAGCTGCAGAGAGTCCAGGGACAAGGCATCCAGGTAGGGGAACCATACACACACAAGAGTCCAGGGACAAGGCATCAAGGTAGAGGAACCATACACACACAGAGAGTCCAGGGACAAGGCATCAAGGTAGAAGAACCATACACACACAGACAGTCCAGGGACAAGGCATCCAGGTAGGGGGAACCATACACACACACACAGTCCGGGGACAAGGCATCCAGGTAGGGGGAACCATACACACACAGACAGTCCAGGGACAAGGCATCCAGGTAGGGGGAACCATACACACACACACAGTCCAGGGGAGTTGCACCACTCAGTTCACACGGGTGTGATTTTTTAAGCACATCGAGCAGGCCAGCAGTTGACGACCTAAGGGGATGAGGATGAGGTCATCTGCGATAGTTCCTTTTCATCTATTGCACAGAAGCTCTTAACTAAACAAAAGAAAAATGTACTGTGTGATAAGGCTCGCACTCAGGGCGGCTCCGCATAATGTTTCCTGTATGTTCTTTGTATTTTAAATGTTTTGGTGTATGCCTTTAGGGGTGGGGGGACTATTGTTTGTCTTTGTTTAAAGAATGCTAATTCTTTAATAAAAAACTGTGGAAACTACGTTATTGTCGCACTGTTCTAAAGTCCACACAAATGCATGGTCGGACTGATATCTTGAAAATCCACAGAAGTGCAGAACATTGACTCACTAACGTGACGTTGTTTCCGCGGCGACAGATGTTCCTGCAGCCGAGCGGCACAATGAATGTCCAGCTGCCGCAGGTGGGCTCGGTTCAGCAGACGGCCACACTGACCAATCAGGTTCAGCAGACGACTCTAAACCCCGCCCATACGGGAACCATGACCATCCAGCAGCAAGCTGCTCCTCAGCAGAGCCTACAACAACAGAACAACACCCTAGCACAGGTGGGTCTCATTCAATCAGCAGAACACCACCCTAGCACAATTTATAATGTCTGTACAATGAAACTCTGAGTATACACTATAAGTGCTATGTCTACATAACATGCTATCTAAATTACATAAGTTTAGCCTTTGCATATGCCTGTAAGGTCGTTGAGGCTAGTGCACGTGCTACGGCAAGTGCTATGGGCAAAGATGGAGTCTGAAGAGGTGAGTTTTCAGACTGCGTAAGAGGATTTGGAGTGAGTCTGCAGTTCTGATTGCAATGGGAAGTTCACAGGTGGGACATAAACCAGAATCAGAATCAAATTTATTGTCACATAACGTCATGTTTACAGGTTCGATATATATAACACATTGTAACTCCAAAATCCATTTTAACCATGTTAGACTCATTGAAAACACGTCCCTGGTTCTGGCTCCAATGCTTTCAATTAGTTTTTCCATACAATTCCTTACAATTTATTTGGAAAATGAAAACAAATAATATAAAATGGAAAATGGAAAATGAAATGGAAAAAGAAAAACACGGCTCCCTCACCGGCAACGGCATCTTCTATGAGTTGAGTTGAAGTATAGTTCATCCTATACTGTATGTGTTTCTCTGCCTCCTACCATATGACCACTGCAGGCTCAGCGTCAGCCCCAGCAGCAGCAGCCCCAGGCTCAGAACACGGTTCCTGCACCCCTGTACAACACTATGATGATCTCCCAGCCTGGACAGCCCAACCTGCTCCAGATCAGCAGCAGCCTCCCACAGACGCAGCAAGGCACCGCCGTGGCTACCTTCACACAGGACCGACAGATACGGTACAGAGTGACATTCCAATGTTTTCATTTGCAGCGGTGGAAGCTAGCTAATGTGTTTATGTTTTATTTTCGTGTCCGGACAATTTCTTGACCCATCCCACATGGGATTATCAGACACGGCAATTAAAAAAAAAACAGTAACAAAAACAACAAACACAGAACATAAACATTCAGGTGTGTAGCCAGCCAGCAACTCAACCAGATTTCAAACAGTACAGTAGACCCACACAGACCAGTACATGAAGTATATAACCAACCAATAGAGTTCATAAGGTTCATCTATAATACAATTTAGTTAAACGTCACCCTTCGCCTCCTATCACATGCCCTATGAAGATACTCTGAAAAAGCGAAAACATGGTGTAAAATAAACTCACACCACTCTCGCACTACACCAGGTTCAGATCAGGGGTGTGGACTTTTTCAAACAATACTACTCTGAGATCATGATACAAAATTAAATTAAATGAAATGAAAGTTGTTAAGCCTGTCTGTGGGTCTAAGTAATAACTAGATTGGATTCATTGGAATTCTTGCCATTTCCTGAAAAGTCACAATTTTCCATCCAACAGTGCCGATATATTAAACAAGGCGCGGTCACAGTATACACATTATACAGGCCTTCTAACTCCTCCGCAATGGCAGTCAAACTGCAGCCGAAAGTTTGATGGAATTCCTCTCCACACACGAGTAGCCAACCTGCTCTTCTGAGTGGTCGGCTGCTTTTGCAACCTGCCTGTGCACGCTTCACTGCGTGATGTTAGCGTGATGCGGTCCGATAAGGGCTCTATGCATTATGCTGTTTAAAAGTGCTTCATACTTGACTTGAACATGGATAAGAGATGCGTAAATGGTGGGAGCATGTATCCAGTAAGAATACAGTGCATTAGGCCTCCAAATATAGACACTAGCAGTTTACAGTTATACTCAAGCTGTAAAATTGCATCTTTGAGCGATTTGTACTTCCAACCCATGGTGACCCTATGGGGAAATGTAGATTTCAAACATCGACATGTGAGAAGCATTTCTTATTTTCACACAGCTGTTTTGACAAATGCTGTGTGTATTGCTGTTGGCCATTATGACATCACAGATATGAACCTTGTCATCTGCTGAACAGGTCATGGACATCTACTGTACATACAGGGTTTCTGCACATCCTTCAAAATACTCAAAAAGGCTTGAATTCAATTCTCACGTTGTATTTGTGCTTTTTTGTTATTGATACTGTAAATGTGACTTAAAAGTAACTTCCCTATACCTGCAGAAACCCTGTAACAACTGTCTTGACAGAAATTCGAACAAGGCACTCTTTTGTCACATAATTAATTATGATCTATTTGAATCCACTTTCCCAGACCTTTAAAAATGTCTCCCCGAGTTGTAGGCTTTCTTCACGTCCTCATTGAAAAGAGAACAAAATGTACTGTTCTTTTGTTCTTCCTATTTACTTTTGTTCTTTTGTTGTGTTACCCTCTCCATTCTCTGTGCGTTCTGCTAGGTTCCCATCGGGACAGCAGCTGGTGACCAAGCTGGTAACCACTCCAATGGCCTGTGGTACGGTCATGGTGCCCACGTCCATGTTCATGGGACAGGTGGTCACTGCATACAACCCGTTTGGAGGCCAGCAGGTAAGAAGACACACCTGACTCACAAAGGGTGCTTAGGAAGCTGCATTGGGCTAGGGGTGCAATCTAACTATAAATGCACCGTGTGTGTGTGTGTGTGTGTGTGTGTGTGTGTGTGTGTGTGTGTGTGTGTGTGTGTGTGTGTGTGTGTGTGTGTGTGTGTGTGTGTGTGTGTGTGTGTGTGTGTGTGTGTGTGTGTGTGTGTGTGTGTGTGTGTGTGTGTGTGTGTGTGTGTGTGTGCGTCTGTAATCCACGTAACTCGAGAACCGCTCGCCCCACCGACTTCAAATTCGACACACGCGTTCCACCCCACCACAGGGGGTGCAGTGCCCTGTGTCGAGTTGGGCGGACCCACGGTTGTCCAGAAAAGCCCCAAAAAGGCCTTTTACTTTGTCAAATGTGACTTCATGGTGTGTGTAATTGATAGCAAATAAGTCATTTTTTGGGTGAACTACTCCTTTAATAGGTTAATCAGACTAAATTGATTTAGTCAATTATAAAACAAAGACAAACAATACAAAATCAAAAGGAATCAGTTGTGGCGGATGATGATGCATGCACGCACACCACTCTGCGCAGTGGCTGCTGTGTTGAGTCGAATTGTTTTGAATGTCTTTCTGTCCGTTCCTTGTGCAGGCGGGGCAGACGCAGACGCTGACCCTGCAGCCCACGCAGGGTCCCCAAGGCCAGGGGGACGTGCAGGGCCAGACGACTGTAGTGACACAGGGTTGCCAGCAGGGGCAACAGCAGCAGTTCCTACAGGTAACCATGGATCATTACATCAGTGGTTTTCAACCCTTTTTAATTCTTTCAGCGCCATTGCTGTAGATGTAGGTCAATTGAAGCCTATTTTTTTGATACTACGCTTACCGCCATTGCCGTTGATTAATGGCAATTGCGCTTTATAGTGCATTCGATCGATCGAGCCATAATGCTACTTACGTTAGCATCTGGTAGCTAGCTGTTGTTGTCACAAGACACTGGAGCCCATCTTAGATCATCGGCACCATAAGAATCCATTCTATCCGTTTCTTTCAATCGCCTGTATCTCCTATTCCTTGTCCCAGATGGCATTTTTGGTCAAAACAGCGTTTCTTTGATGGTACAGAGCCGGCGATGTGGAGCCCTCCAGTGCATAGACCCATAGTGTAAACAACAGTTGAACGGGACCTGTTCAACTTCCTAGGATAATACTACTTCCGGTGGTCTAGAAATGTGGCTTTTCAAAATAAGAGCTCGACTGGGAAAAATGCTGGCGTGAATTAGATCCTAATTTTTCAATAAATGCTAGTGGGCTAAGTGTTAATGTCAAGGCCCATTATCAGTGGGAACTGATAGCTGGGAACCACCTGGAACACCCTCAAGGACCACTTGAAAACCACATGATTAAATCAAACTGCTTAATTTAGGAAGATTTATAGAAGATAATTTTAGTGTCAGACTGTTCAAGAGATGTGTGGCTTGTGGAGATTAAGAATGGGTCCAATATTGGGTCACACTAGCTACAGAATGTTCAGAAGCCTTTTCTATGACACCCTAATGATCTCGGCTATTTCATCAAAGCAAAGGTTAAGCCTCAATATGCAATTTCTTCAACTGTTTGGCTCTATGTAGAACAGGCTCAAATACATTTACACAATACGTTTAGAATGATTCTACATCATTTTGCTTTTGTTTAGGACAGTGGTTCCCAAACCTTTCAGGTCGAGACCCAAAAGAGAGATTAGACGTTTGCCCGGGAGGCCGGGACCCAAACTAGTGAAAATAGCAGATACCGCACAAGTGCACAACGTGTCGCTTCGCTCCGCATTGCGAGCTTGTTACATCTTAATTATATTTATATAATTTATTATATTAGTTTGTTTGTTTACTTTAATATGTATTAAAAAAAAATCACACCCGTGTGAACTGAGTGGTGCAACTACACATTTATTGTTATAGTTACTGTACATTAGAACCAGGAAAGCATCTGTGTCATAAGTACTGTGATGTCTGTGATGTCAGTGACGTCACATACTAACCATAGCAACCATGCTCGTTTTTTTGGTTGCTAACCATAGCAACCATGCTCGTTTTTTTGGTACGAACAAACACGGGTACACGGGTACAAAGCCAGTTGTTGGAGTGGTTTGCACCACTCAAAAATTAAATGTAGGTAAGAAAATGGGATTTTTAGGAGTCGTGACCCCCAAAAATGTGTGACCTAGTACAAATGTGTCCTGACCCATTTGAAATTTGAATTTGAATTCACCTAGGAAATAATAGAGCGCTAGTGTGGGGGACTCCTTTCATGCTTGTTTCACAAGATTGGGAGTGGGACAGAAGGCCTAACAAAACGTTTCAGTCTAGTTTTTGCTTGAATCCCATGAACACTAGAGGGCAGTATGTCTCATGGACTTAACATAAAACAGTAAGATAGATGTGGAAGAACATTTTTGATCTGGAAGAACATTTTATATCTGGAAGAACATTTTAGATCTGGAAGAACATTTTGTGAAGTTATTATGTGACTTCTGGGCAGTGGTGGAAAGTAGTTTAACATGTTTGACCTCTCTATCACACGGAAATTAGTTCCATGTGATAGAGGGGTAAAAGTTGAACGAAAGTTGCGCTAATATATTAGAAATAGGTCAACAATACAAATGACGTTAGTTTTGTGAATTAATTTACTTTTACTGCGTGGCCCCTGTACCCCCCACATAATGACCGGAAATACTTAATATTGACCAAAACCAGAGCAAAACTCCCACCACGGGACTCGAGCAATCAATGAATACAGTTGCAACCACTATATTAATGGCAAGTATTTCATTCAGCTTAAGTTAAAAAAAATCTGAACTATCCCTTTAACTTGGCTATCGTGCTCATTCTATTCGTCAGGGTACCCGTCTCCTCCACGGTAACCAGTCCACACAGCTGATCCTGCAGGCAGCGTTTCCACTCCAGCAGCAGGGCACGTTCACTGCGGCCACGCACCAACAGCCGCCGCCACAGCAGCAGCAGCAGCAAGTGCAGCGGCAACAGCAGCAGCAACAAGCGTCACACCATCCGCGGCACCAGCAGCAGCTCAAACCCCAGCCCCAGAAAGCCCAGAAGGCCCCCGCCTCCTCCTCACACAGGACTGACAGCGTCAGCAGCCAGCCGCAGTAAGGGCTTCCACATCGGGGGTGGGGGGGGGGGGGGGGGGGGTGCTGGGGGAAAGAAGTGTCACGTAAGAGCCTAATTTATACGCTCTCGCACGACTGTGTCGCGCGGCGAAAATAGCAGGCCTACCAGACCACAGCGCGGCGATGCCACGTGACACCGCCATGCGACCTAAGGATGTATCAGGCTTGACAACTACATATTTTGAAGACCCTGCCCCAAAAAAAGCACTTATTGTTTTTAATGGATTTGTTTTGTTTGCTGGCCGACGAAAGCTTCCTTCATCCTGAAAATGGTGGTCCTTCCTTTCTTCCGTTTGAACCTTTAACGTACCGACACGTGACAAAAGAAAAGGAGAGGCTTTAAGCCTTGGTGGGATCTCCTGTCACCATGGCGACAGGATGGATGGTTCCCTTATTAGGGACGGCGGAAGAGTACAGGTGCTCCGGATCGCTCTCCGTGGAATCCACACAGAACTCCCAGTGGACGCCCCCCACATTACCATGGTAACGAGAGACTCTTTTGAAGGCGTCTCAGAGTGGACTTGGTTGTGTACAGATCAACTGTATTATAAGAACATGTAAATATACAATATAGCTTAACGGGGGAAACACAAATGTAGTATTTTATATGACTGCATGAAATGAATAACTGTAAGGTTTTTTGTTAGTCGCTTTTGAGAAAAGAAAAAATACTTTTTACTCGTTCTTCTTGGTCAAAGACTCGCGCAGCTCCGTGCTAATGCATAGCGCCATGTTCCAAGACCTCGTACATCCCCTTTTCTCTAAACGTCTGGAAGACTTTATGGCCGATTTATACTTTGTGTCGTGCGCCAGTGTCGCAAACCGAAAATAGACGATATCGGCTATTTTCGGTGCACGACGACGCGACGCACAAAGCGAGTGTAAATCAATCATAAGCATTATGTCCGTTTGTTTTGAAAAATGCTCGGGGGAGGGGGAGGGGGGGGGGGGTGGATGGGGGGGTGGGGCGTTGTGGAAGTTGTGTTTTAAACACTGTGTCGCACATACAAAACTGTCTCTTTATCTTTATAACTCCATGATAAGTCCCAAATGATGTTTGAAAGGAATCGAGGACCTTTAAAGTAATGCTTCATAGGATATGGTCACTGTTCGTATATTATTATAACGGGTTTGGTGATTCCAAGTGCCAATAATTACATTATAGTCTCTTTTTTTGTTCGTTTTTTGTTTTGTTTTGAACTTGACTATTGAAAGGCGTATATATTTTCCAACAAGATATTACCCCTAACAGAAATACATGTGTGTGAATATACAGTAGTAGGGATTATTTTTTAAAGTGAGAGAGCCCTATACGTAACAAACAGTATATCTTTAACCCCCACCCCATGATATTTTAGCACTTAATGTGGTTGTGTACAGTAAATCACTATTCAGACCTAGTTATTTGTAATCTCTTTGTGTGGTTCGGCGCGATAGGGGTGTGCATTTGAGAATGCAATCTTTGTGTGGGCGTGTGTGTGTGTGTGTGTGCGTGTGGGTGTGTGTGTTGTTGCCCCTTGTGTCTTACAGTAATTGACTTAGTAAGGATTTGGAGTTTGCTGGATGGTACTTGTATTCTCAGGAATGTGGAACGATAGACTTGCTTCTGCCTCAGTCTGTAAGCAGACAGGGAAGGGTCAGACAATGATGCTGGAAGGAACTACTGTAATAGTCATAATATCTATGGTGGTAGGAAAAAGTACAAGCATTTTTTTTAACTTAAGTGAAAGTATAAAATACTGCAACGTAGAAATACTCCGTTAGAAGTAAAAGTTTGGAATTTAAAATGTACTTGAGTAAAAGTACCAAAGTGAAATGTACTTGAAGTACCAAAAGTAAAAGTACTGCAGAATGTCCCATTTCAAAAATTTTAAAATGTATAATATTAAAAATCTTTTGCAAATAGCCGATGTAGATCGGCTATTTGCAAATGGACGAAATGTATATAGGGTGATTAATGTATGTTTTGTAATAATAATCAAAATCTACAAAGTAACTAGTAACTAAAGTTGTCAAATAAATGTAGTCCAGTAAAAGTATACAATATTTGCCTCTGAGATATAGTGGAGTATAAGTACTGGGAATCAGAAATACTCAAGTAAAGTACAAATACCTCAGAATTGTACTTAAGTACAGTACTTAAGTAAATGTACTTAGTTACTTTACACCACTGCATAATATGCATGTGGTCTGAATAACAAAAATCCAATTCGATGTTCTAGCCTTTTTTTTAGTATCAAAGTATCAAAGATCTTTTTTTAAATCCCTTAAGCCTATTTTATACACAGTTGTATGATGCGCAACAATCTACAAACCTTTTTGCTCTGCAAATTCATTTTTTATTTAGCTATTTCTTTATTTTTGTGGATAATGACATGCCCAAAATATGGAATACCAGCTTGAAAGTGGTTAAGGCCAAAAAATATATATTTTGAGCACGATTGGTGAAAAACTAAAAGTGTGGTCCAGGGATCCTCTGGATTCCTTAGGGCAGAGGTTTTCAACCAGTGGTCCGGGGACCACCACTGGTCCTTGAGGGGGCTCCAGGTGGTCCCCATGCAGCTAAATGATGGAGAGTTGGTAACCAAATGGTTACTCAGATCTTTAACTGTCAAGAGTTACATTATTGTTAACCATCTGCATTACTTAATTTAGAGGAAGTCTTACTACAATTTGAGCCTGTAGAAGATTTGGTATTTTGATCAACGTTTGCCTGTTCTCTCCTAATGGTACCTCAATACAGCATGGAATTGTGGACAAAATCTTAACCAACGACAACATATTATTCAAGGCTAAATCTCATCAAATGGTGGTCCGTGACTCAAATGCAGAATAAACAAACAATGGACCTTGATATGAAAAGGGTTGAAAACCACTGCCCTAGGGTGTTCCAAATGGACCCCTAACAGGTCTGTAACTCTTAACGGTGTACAAATGCATGTTATTTGTACACTCTCAGAGTTATGAGGGCCCTTGAAATGAAGATTCCAGAAGTCCGGAATTACAATTTTACTTGAGTACAAAAGTAATTGGTATCAAAAATGTACTTAAAGTACGAAAAGTAAAAGTTCTCATTATGCTCATTATGTCTCATTTCACAAGATTCAAATGTATACAAATATTTTGAAAATAGCAGATCTACAAGCCCCGATCGGCTATTTTCAAACGGCCAAAATGGTTAATGTATGTATGTTTTGTAATAATCCAAATCTACAAAGTAACTAGTAACTAAAGTAAAAGTACAATATTTATCTCTGAGATGTACAGTAGTGGAGTAGAAGTGAAAATACTGAAAATTGGAAATAGCCCAGTAAAGTAAAAAAAAAAAAAGTAACAATAATAATAATAATACCTCAAAATTGTACTTAAAAGTACATTATTTAAGTAAATGCACTTAGTTACTTAACACCACCGTTCGTTTATTGGAACCCTAAGGCCTCACTCAGACCTTTAAAACATTGATGCATGCTTGTTGTATGAATGTTGTGAGTGTCATGGCCGCCCCAATGCATTTCCAATGGAAGTCACATGGTTTGTAGTCCACATTTTGGACTACAAGCTGTTGTATGGCTTTCGGCTGTGTTTCGACTGCGCCCCTCCCCCTCATACAACACAAGTGTTGTGTCAGACCATGTGACTCCCATTGGAAATGCATTGGGGCAAGCTGTGTCACACCCTTTGTATACAGCAAGCATACAGCAATCTGTTGTAAAGGTCTGAGTGAGGCCTAAGCCTCCATTTTGCCAGCATCAGTGTCTCACCCTGCCCTGTGTTCTTCCAGGCCTCTCAATAGCCCTCATGCTCAGCTCTCACTCAGTTCTCAGTCAGCAGTAAAAGGAACATTTGAACCAGGAACCGGGCCGCGGTCCATTCTCACTTCAGCCTTTCTGTGGGCTAGAAGATGGACCCGAAGCCCACCTCATGCACCACAGTCGTAAGCCATATCAAACAGAAAAGCCTTTGAATGGGAGTGGTTATGGTTAGAAAAAAGGAGTTTGTAGAATGTGTTGTACTGTCTCAGAGTGTGTGTGTGTGTGTGTGTGTGTGTGTGTGTGTGTGTGTGTGTGTGTGTGTGTGTGTGTGTGTGTGTGTGTGTGTGTGTGTGTGCGCACGCGTCTGTGCGTGTGTGTGCGTGTGTGCATGCTTGTTCTATAGGTGCAACTTGAGTATATCTTTCTCAGTTTCACTTCTCGTATATCACTCGGGGGGTTCAGTATTGGTCTCCCCTGGCGATGGCCAATCAGTTCTTGCGTTGCAGTAGTAAAATATAGATATATATATATATAACTGTTTGTGATATTCCAGAAACTTCCTCTCTCTGGTTGTGAATTCTGCCCAAGGTGCGGGACAGCTCAACTGGAATACAAAGTTTTGTGTGCTTGAGAATGTGTGTGTTAAAAAAAAAATCGATATAAACCCATTTTTATTTTCATACATGTGTGAGGATGTGCAGTGCGACTGAAGATGAATGGATTTGTAGTGCTGCTGGTCACTGGTCACCCATCAAGAGAAAGAAAGAAAGAAAGAAAGAAAGAAAGAAAGAAAGAAAGAAAGAAAGAAAGGATGGAAAAAGACAAATGGACACTGTGTTGTTTACAAGAACATTATGTGACAGAATTGTCATTCTGATAAAAGGAATATAAAAACATCTACTACTCATGAGACCAGGCGCAAATAGTAGCTACTGGTAGTCCTCAGCAATAGTGGTACATTTAGATTAGATAAAAGGGATAGCAGAGAGAAAATATGGTCCAGTTGCGGGAACCTACTATTTGATCCAGGTCTTCCAAACCGTAATTTTGAGAAAATTCAGACCCTTTCCTAGTTTGTGTCTAATGCTTTATTTAGAGTCTGTCGTACGACGGTGTCTTGTGCCGAAAATAGCCGCTCTACAAGGCTGTTTTCGGCATGCACACGAGTCACGACGAGGGCATAAAGCTGCAATCCATGACATTGTCTTGGTGAATGAAACATTATTTTGACCAGTCTGTATGCTAGAGCAGTGGTTCCCAAACTTGTGTTGCTTCGCGCTGCATTGTGAGCTTGTAGATCGCCTATTTTTTACTACTTTTTAAACATTGGTTTTCAAATTGATGTAATTTCTTTGATTTTTCTTTTATTATCTCCATGAAATTATTGAGGAAAAAAAATCATTTTAATTCATGAAGAATGTTGCTTTTTTTGGAAACCTTTTTTTTTTATGTTTTTGAAATAATAATAATAATTAAAAACAAAATGTAGGAAACGAAAATAAAATACGACCCACAAATGGGACCCAGTGTTTGGCAACCAGTGCTTTAAAAGTCAATTTACGGATTGCAGCTTTAAGGCATTGCCTTATTAAAGGACAATGCTTATGATGTGAATAGTTTGAGTGATACTAATGATACCCAGCCCAAAGAATGTAAAGGTGTTTTAAAGAGACTAATGGATGTCGTGAACCAATAATAGTACAAAGAACAGCTTTTGTGTTGAAGGAAAGGACGTTTTTTTTTGTTTTTTTACAAGGATCCATGAGTATAGAGGCTATGCGCATGACATCATCGTATCCGGAAATTAAGCGGGAATGCCTACTGAGTGGCAATAAACAACTTTCTGGCCTTGACAGCCCATTCATCCAAACCGAAAAGTCCTATCTGACTGTATTAAACAACGTTAAACTCACCAACATTGCAGCTGTACGTGAAGCTTGAATTATCCTCTTTCTGTCTGCAAAGTGTTTGTTTCATAAAAATCCACCATAGACATGTTATGATCTACTTCCTGTCAAGAACTTCCGTGCAGGTGATTGTTAAGAGTTTGGAAGCGCTCGTTTTCAATAATGCCTCCTGCATCATGTGCAATTTAGAAACAGGTGCTACGCACGCAGGACCGTTGAGTGATTCCGAACGAGCGCATCCAACGCTCCATGCTGCTCAATGTTTTGCCACTCAGTCTAGATGAGGGGGGGGGGGGGGGGGGGGGGGGGGGGGGGGGTCCCGGTGGGAAAGTGATGCATGTGCATACTCTCTATACAGAAATCAATCTAATTTTATGACTTCACCTTTTTCTTTCATAAACAAACACCTCTGACAAACCTCTGAATGTGTTATCAATATTACAAACCCTGCTATAATGTTTTTCGTTTTGTGGAGTGTGTTGGAAAGATACTATATATCTGTTTGGAGAAGCAGTTTCAAAGGGGGTAAATGTTCAGGTGAAAATGGTTGGTATAGGGTATTTGGAAAGGAATGCCGTTGATGTGTTGAGGCCCAATTTATTTTTCCGTTGTGCAATGCAGTTGCTCGCCGGACATGGCCTAATTCAGTGGTTCTCAAAGTGAGGTTCAGCCGGGACCGGTAGCGTGGCATTGGTCCGACCTCCCGTTAGTCCGACCATTACTAACACTATCCCAAACCCTAACCTCACAGGAAGACACGGGTGAGTTGTAACCCGCAGCACGGGTGATTTGTAACCCGCACAGGTCGGACTAAGGGGAGGTCTGACTTAAGGGCTGTCCTCCATGTGGTGGACTGGGTCAGGTTTCCTTGAATGTGTTCCAAATGGACCCTTACTGGTCTGAGAGTTATGGGGGTCTTTGAAATAAAAAAAACTTTGAGAACCACAGGCCTAATTGATTTTAAAGTGTGTTTTCTTTTCTCCGTCCGGCGAGCATCACCGTCGTTCAACGCAGTGTAAATTAGGTGTAATGCTCCCCCCCACACACACACTCACATACACCTACAGTTTCTACTACACATCTTGACTCTTAGCAACCTAGCTCTCGTATATAATACTGTACACATACTGTACACACAGGGCTAAGAAACACCAATATCCAGTGTGACATGGTGCTATGCTTACCCGTATGTCTGTCTGTATGTATATCCCTTCTGCTCATGAACTGTGCTCCTCTATTTACCCCAAAGTCAAATGTAATGATGAATATTTTGAAGCAAATGTTTGCTATTATTATTATATAACCCCCTCTTTTCCCCCCCTCTCCCTTCTTGGACAATTTGAAAATAAAACAAATTGCAAATATTATTCACGATGCACATTTTCTGTATGTGTGTGTTATGTTGTTTTTGGCCCCTCTGTTACACAGGAAGAAAATATAGCGTACAGACAGTGGTGAAAAGTAGCTGAGTTCGCTGCTGTCCCTCCATGTCCCTGTTCAGGTGCCAAATGTGACCTACTACTACTAGTCACCACCCAGGGCAAGGAAGAACACGACACAGGGCAGCTTTTCTTAAAGAGAAAGTTCACCGCTGGAAGAAGCTCCAGTCACTCAATGTTAATTAATAGTATTTGTAGTAGGTAACAGTAGCACAATTTTAAATTTGCACTTCTGTGTTTGACTAGGATTTGACTGGATTGTTGGATTACTACAATGACCATAATGCTTTGGTGCACTCGCCCCACCTTGTGGAGAGAGGGAGGGCTGTCACACCCTGTAACACCCCATGCACGGCCAAAGGAAGCTGTGTTTTGCGTCATTTCCGAGTTTTTAGACAGCTGGTGGATGGAAATGAAGCTCCACCCACGCGGCAGAATGCCAAAAGAAGCTGTCTTTTGTGTAATTTCCGGGTTTTTAGACAGCTGGTGGATGGAAATGAAGCTCCACCCATGCGGCAGGTTGCTGCGTCAGCCAGATTTCCGGAAAAGCTTCTGGAAAGTCCCCGGCAGTGGCCCGTTTTGTACAAAATGCCATAAATCATTAAACTGTGCACGCATATTCCCACTAGCTAGGCTGAGGAAGAAATGCCACTTGACATTTTGCCAAAAACGCTCCTATCCTACTGGGAGACCTGTGCCCCGAGGGCCACTTTTTCTAGTTTATCCTGTTGTGCCTCAATTAACTCCATGCACAACAGGTGCACATGGCCACACCCAGCACTGATGAGTCCAGTTATAGTTTGACTCAGGCCAGGTGTGACTGCTTAAATCAGTCATCGTCCATCTCACAGTAACATAAGTACATTTACTCAAGTAGTGTACTTAAGTACAATGTTGAGGTATTTGTAATTTTAATGTATACTTCCAATTTTCAATACTCCACTACATCTCAGAGGAAAATATTGTACTTTTACTCCACTACAAAGATTTTGACGTCGATTTTGATTATTATTATAAAACACACTAACCTCTTCAGCCCATATACATTTAACAGATCTGCAAGCTCACAATGTGTCATATCGCGACGCATTGTGAGCTTGTAGATCTGCTATTTTCAAAAGATTTGTATACCTGACAACTTGAAATGGGACATTCTGCATAATGACTGAGTAGGCCTACTTTTACCTTAGGTACTTTAAAGTACATTTTGATGCCAATACTTTTGTACTTTTTCTCAAGTGAATATTTGTACTTGTAATGTAGTATTTCTGCATAGCAGTACTCTTTCCACCGCCGGCCTACTAGTACAGAGAACACACAACACACGTACAGTGTCACCATTACAGGAACATTCTTTATTACAAGTCAACCAACTGTATCAAAACGCCATAAACCCTCCACCATTAACGGAGTGTGTTGCAGAAGCTCCGAAACACACACTCCCACCAGGTAGTGTTTGACAACCAAACGTTACGTGTTCTCAAACAACCCCTAAAGGCACATCTATAGTCATATTTACATTGCATACACCCTTTACATTAAAACTAGGACAAAGAGAACAGGCATGTCATGAACGCCCAGCCAGCCGATGTGTTTTTTACTACACAAACAACAGTCCAAAGCAGCGCTTCCCAACATGTTCTGGATCAGGGCCCACTTGGAAAAAAATGTCTAGAAAGTCCATCCATCGTTCTCTCCGCCAGCCTGCAGTCTTGGACGTGTGCGTTCTCAGAGCATGTTTATTTTAACTATCAATGTAATTGATCCGATTTCCTTGATAAATTGGATTGGATCAATGGAACCAACGTGGTATGTTTTTAAGTTCCTATTCATCTGTGATGATACATTGAAAAAATATGTTTGAAAAATCCCATGATTTTTCTTTTTTACATTACTTTTTAATATTAATGCAATATTATCATTAAAATCACTAGATCAGTGGGCACTGGCCCACTTGGAACGATGCAAGTTGGAATTGCATGCCCCCCCCCAGTTATTATGTGTGTGTCCCTTTTATGCCCATATATGGAGCTCTTTGTCAGGCATGCCCAAATATGGAGTCTATGCCGATATCAGAACATCATTGTGGTATCATGCCAAAGCAGTAGAGGAAATCTTGAAAAAACAAGAAGGTGGCCGCACACGCCAAAGCATGCCAAAGCAGCCCAAATATGGAGTATGCAGATGTCAGAACATATTGTGATGTCATAACAGGCCAGATCCATATATGGATATCTAGGGCCTCTGTCCAGAGCCTGGGCAGAGGCCTTTTGTGGCGGTTCTGGACAACCGTGGGTCCGACCGTCTCAAGGCCGGGCACTGCACTCCCCCGTGGTGGTGTGGAACACATGTGGCAAATTTGAAGTCGGCGGGACGAACGGTTCTCGAGTTATGTGGATGACAGACAGAGACATACAGAGACATGGCACATTTATAGATAAGATAGTGTTTTGCCAATGCTTTTGGAGCCCACTTGCAATACCCTCGAGGTCCACTAGTAGGCCCTGGCCCACAGATTGGGAGTTCGCTGCTCCAAAGCTATACCCTCACAAATCCATAGAGCGATTTGTTAACCTACCGGTATATGTACAACACACACAGTATCCAAAACACACACAACATGAGGATTTGTGTTCGTCTTTCTTATGGCTTCACTTGTGCATAATATCAACTGTGTACATTTCAACGTTGCTATGGCTCATATACAGTACACATCTGGATATAGGTCCTACAAGCAGATGAGAGGCCTATCTTGTGTTTCAAGGCCAATGAACCACTTAAACGTCTTGGTTCACAAATCCAAGTATGTATCCCTCTGCACCAAAATCTCCTTGGCGAAAATAGCCGATCTACAAGCTCAAAGATCTGCTATTTCCGCTGATTGTTCGACCCCCAGAATAGGGACGTCACGCTAGGGTTCAAGTGTTTAACCACGCTCGGACAGACTCAACGGCCATCTCTCGTCAGAGGATTTCGTGCCACTTTAGTGATTGCTGCAGTAAATTATGACATCACGCCACAACGGTCACTTTCACGGAATACAAAACAAATCCAAAAATAACTCGCCATCTTCTTCTTGTTCGCGGTTTTCAGAGCGCTGCTCTCTGCCTATCCATCCCCACCTCCCCCGGTCCAATATCGTCTCTCAAGGTCAGGGATTCGTTTCCGTCTATCTTAGGCTCTTTGTTTCGCCCACAGCAGCTTAAGATACAATCTTGGGTCCCACAGTGCAAGCCAAAAGTTAGATCTGATGGCGGACATACTGATGGACGGTTAGTGCACGAGTCAGCTTTATATATATAGACATGCACCTGAAATACCTACCAGGCACACACACACACACACCGATCAATGCACTGATGAGGAGATGAGCTGGAGCCGGGCAACCCTGCAGTTTGTGAGTGTTGTGTGCGCGCATGACTGAGAGAGAGGGAGTGTATGTTTATGTATGAGAGAGAGAGAGATTGCGTGTGTGCGTGTGTGTGTGTGTGTGTGTGTGTGTGTGTGTGTGTGTGTGTGTGCGCTCGTGCGCGCATGTGTGTGCGTGTGTTTGTGCGACAGAAGGCAGACGAAGAATGACGTGTTTTTTTTAGCACTGTGTGTATAGTTGGCTTTTGTTGTTTGGTTTGTGAAATAAAGGTAGAAAGTGAATAGGGAGGTAGGGCTTGTGTGTTTTAATAGCACTGAATGTATGATATGAGTATAAGCGCACGTGATCGTGTTTCTATTCAGCATGTGTGTGTGTGCGTGTGTGTGTGTGTGTGTGTGTGTGTGTGTGTGTGTGTGCGCGTGCGTGTGTGCGTGCGTGCGTGCGTGCGTGTGTGCTGGTCAGACAGCTTCGTAGTCCACGAAGACGTCAGCAGAGCTGAGCAGTAGAGGCTGTGTGGGCGCAGTAGTGCTGCAGACTGAACTCAGCCGCCGAGACGGCGCCCTCTGCTGCTCTGGAGGGGGTGGCGCACTGCTCAAGTTCAGGTACACCTGAGTGAGGACACACACGTTTGAATTTCATTGACGTGGTATTTGTATTTACAATTAGTTTCCTTGAGGAAATTGTTAAAATTTTACTTGAAATAGTGCACAATGAAAATCGACCAATTCGAGGGCCAGAGTTGATTCAGAAGCATAGGTATCTACCTTGCTCCCTCGAGCTGCTATTGCATCTGTGAACTTGCTCGCATTTGTTTTCCTTTGCCTATATTCATTCATAATAATAATTATTATTATTATTATTAAATTCATATTTTATGAATTTATATTACTATAATAAAAGTAATATAATATAAATTATTAAAAAGAAAATCTCCCAGGTTGCCATAAGAATAATGTGCATTTATTAGTCAAGTAACTCGTAAGGCTTAGAATAGAATCAGAATGTATGAACATGTTTCCATATACTTACGTTCTTGGTGTTTTCTGACAACAGGAGTTCAGTCCTTTCCACCAGCTTCCTAAAGGACGGTCTCTTCAGTGGGTCCTCATTCCAACACGACAGCATCATATCGTACCTACAACAAAACAATACACATTGTTTTTTTGTTTTTTTAGAGGCTGGACATTCTAGTAGCGCTATTCAGATCACTACGTCACACAAAGTTGGCCAATCAAATCTGGATGATACATTAATTTGTGACATTTGTTGGCCAATCAAAACTGGATGTTAAAACTCAATCGGCGCCAATTGCGCCTTTTGACGCCTTCTGGTACGAAGTCCCAGTGCCGATGCCGCCTTTTCACGTCTTTTTTTAATAACAATTGATTGCAGTTCACAACCTGTACGCGCTCATAACACTCCGGTCCGTAAAAAAAATAATAAAAAAGGAAATTAAAATTCTGCTGGCTTATTATGTCTATGGGGACCAGTTTTTAGAATCGTCATATCTCAGATTCTTCTTTTTGGACCAAAAACAAGCTTGATCTGCGGCTCATTTCTCTTAACGATATGATCCTCGGTTACAAGAACTAATGTTTTGGGTGAATTAAATGACGAGCGGGACATGTTACATAGCAGATTTTCACTTCCTGACTCGCAGTTTCCAGCTAAAATCACTTTCAAACTAATACGCTCTAACATTGGAGTTGTCAACAACTGGCAAGCTGTGAGTTCCTGTTCGCCCACTAGATGGGGATGGCGGTGGTAAATGAGTTTGTGACATTTCTTGACCATTCAAATCTGGATGTTACATGTTGTTGCTGTTGGGTAGAAAGAAACCTTGTCCATGTACCTTCTGCCATACTTCATCATACAAGAGTGACACGATGCGAGGCATTGTGAGCTTTTGTAGATCTGCTATATTCACTACTTTAAAACCTCTCTTTTTATAATAAAAGGAGCGGTTTCCATCAGACCGAAACGATTTGTGACATTTGTCAGTCAATAAAAATCTGCATGTAGGTAATTGTTGGCTTTCAATCAGGTCAGGAAAGTCCTGTGTGTGTTTTGATTTACAAATGTAAATCAGTGGCCTTGTGGTTGGAGTGTCCGTCCTGAAACTGGGAGGTCAGGGTTCGATCCCCGGCCGGGTCTTACCAAAGACTGTAAAAATGGGACCCAATGCCTCCCCGCTTGGCACTCAGCATCAATGGGTTGGGGGTCAAATCAACTAATGATTCCCGAGCGCGGCGCACGCTGCGGCTCACCGCTCCAAGAGATGGGTCAAATGTGGAGAACAAATTTCACTGCGGTAACGTGTGTGACTAACGTGTACGACTTTGATGTTTTTAACTACTGACCGCCACAGGCATTTTATCCGCTCGCTCACTGTGACTGAACTGGTTAACTGCTTTGGTTTCAGGTCACTTTCAGGTCACTGAGGTATTTCTCAGTGTGGCTGTTGTGTTCAGCGAGCAATGAAAGAGTGTTTGTTCCCCCGTGTGTCCTTCGGGGACTGTGAGGTCTTGTGACCTGTGAGGTCACAAGACCATAGCAAAACATCACGAAAGTGGGGCTTTGACGTGGGGCTCACACGCACGCACGCACGCACGCACGCACGCACGCACGCACACAAACCTACATCTCTGCGGGAGCAAACTCGGGTCTGCTCATCCTGTGGCCCTCCTGGATCATTCTGTAGAACACTGAGCCCACCTGCGTCCCTGGATAGGGGCTGTTACCTGCATGGGGGAAAACACACAGCTTAGACCATGCTGTTCCGTCTACAAACATTGCAGCATATAATCCCGTCATTGCCGATTAGTGAACACAATCTTAGAATGGTGCTTCTTTTATTAACACTCAAATCGATGTGCTCTGTCCCCATTAGACACCATAGTATTAGCAGGATGCTCACCAAGTGAGAAGATCTCCCACATAATCAATGTGCTCTGTCCCCATTAGACACCATAGTATTAGCAGGATGCTCACCAAGCGAGAAGATCTCCCACAGCAGTATATATAATCAATGTGCTCTGTCCCCATTAGACACCATAGTATTAGCAGAATGCTCACCAAGCGAGAAGATCTCCCACAGCAGTATACCGTAGGACCAGACGTCACTCTCAAACGTGTAAACACAGTCAAAAATACTCTCTGGGGACATCCATTTGACTGGCAAACGAGCCTGCAGGGAGGTGATAAACACAGACATCATTACACCAGCAGTAAGTACAGTGTTTTCTCCAGAGGTGGTTCTCAGCTATTTTCAAATGGTGGAAATATATACAGTATAGGGGCTGAAGTGTTTAATGTATGTTTTATAATAATAATAAGGTTTTCAAATAAATGTGAGCAAAAGTGCAATATTTGCCTCTGAAATGTGGTGGAGTCAAAACATCTCAAAGTTGTACTTAAGTAAAAGTACTTTATAGTTACTTTCCACAACTGGTTTTCTCATCGCTCTCCTTTAAGCCAGTGCTGACAGACAACACTTACAGTACAAAGTTAATTTAACTCTGTACAAATGTTTACATTCTCAGAGTTACAAGTGCAAACATTAACACTAAGGACTTACAGTAACTGTGTAGTAATGCCTGCCCATATTTATACTTTGTCGTACAACAGTGACGTGCCCATCAGTGAAAATATAAGAGTATAATAAAACACAAAATGCATTTTGTATGTTTTAATGCTGACAGAACTACTACATCTACTCCTTTGAAGGTCTTTACTGCTTGTGTTCATCCATTTTCATTCACCATGCCAGTCATTGATTCCATTGTACAGTGTATTGCTGTAATATGTATTGTACCATAAAGTATATTGCACTTTTACTCTTATCTGTGCTACTCCTGTGTTTAAGAAAATGTGAGTAGGCTATACTCTATTACAAATCTGCATATCACTTCTGTTTATAATGCATTTGGGTCCCAATGGAAATACTGCGGCACTAGATGGTGCTTCAGTTTTGCTGCGGGTGGGAGTGGCCCGTCATAAATCACCTGCGGGCGGTCAGAAATGACGCGACGCATTGAGACGCTTGTAGATCGGCTATTTTCAAATTGCCAAAATGTATAGCGTTGAAGTGGTTAATGTATGTTTTCTAATCAAAATTAAAATCTCCAAAGTAACTAGTAACTAAAATGTTCAAATAATTGTAGTGAAGTAAAAGTACAAATTTTGGCTCTGAGATGTAGTGGAGTAGAAGTAAAAGTACTGGAAATACTCAAGTAAAGTACAAATACCTCAAAATTGTACTTAAGTACAGTACTTAAGTAAAAGTACTTAGTTACTTTCCACCACTGACGGCGGGAATGGTGAGAAGACATCCAACAGGAGTAGGACAGAAAGGACAAGGACCAAAGGACCAAAATGCCGAAAACGTGGACTAGTGCAAGTTGCTTGAGCTTTAACGTCAATTACACATCGCGTAACCCCTCCCCTCCTCATTGATTTACAGTAAGAGACGTAGCAGAGAAGACACTCACGTTGCCCCTGAGTACATAACTGGCGTCAGTGGTGATGTCTCGTGCCAGACCGAAGTCACAGATCTTAGCCACCCTGCCTTGAGTCAGCAGAACGTTTCGGGCTGCCAAATCTCTGTGGATACACTAAAGACAGCACGCACACACACACAAGCACGCACGCACACACGCACGCGCACACGCACACGCGCACACACACACACACACACACACACACACACACGTTGACATTATAACCAGTTTCTATAATGGATGACAAATAGCACATGCAGCTATACAAACAAACTGGTTAAGCTCACATTCTTGGTGGTGATGTACTCCATGCCTTTGGCCACCTGGTACGAGAAGCTGAGGAGGTCTTCTGTGTCCAAGGACAGCTCATCGATATCATCTACAGGGAGGGACCGGGTGACAGAGAGGCAGTCAGACAGATATAGATGACTGAAGTTATACACGACTGAGTAGTTTGAGTTATTTAGAGCAGTGGTCGTCAGTGACGTCCAAGGACCCTCAGGGTTCCTTGAGGGGGTTCCAAATGGACCTTTCCAAGCCTGTAACTCTGATTGATTACAGTTGGAACCAAATGGACCAGGAAAGGTTCCATTTAGGGTTCCTAAATGTTAGTTATTTGGGGACTGTGAAATTAGAAAATCTGAGAACTGATTTAGAGAAATATGAAACTTTAAAACAACTTTGGGAGGTAATCATCTGGTCTATATTGTCATATGTTGCGTGTATTGGTTGTAAGTGTAGTGAGAGTGATGTGTACCTGACTGGGATGACCGGTCCTTCTCCGAGGCACGCATGGACATATAGCCTGTACCATTCTGATTCGCCTCTCTGCTGCAAGGACACAGCAACACACATTCACTCAGTTGTATGTTTTAAAGCTTATGTCTAACTAACGGCATCTCTGTTTAACCACTTTGAACCCCAGCAATGCTATCCTGGGGAACGTTCGCCAGGAATACTATCTATTTTTGTCAAAGAGATTTGCTGTAGGTGGAAAGAAAGTGGTCCAAGCTCAGTTGTAACTCAAGTCTGTTTTATTAAGACTAGATGGTTTAAGTGGTTAACCACTTTAAACCTGGCATTTAGAACATAAAAAAAAGACTAATTTCTTGACATTCTCCCGATTAGAGAGAGACAGCAAAGACAAGGTAGGGAGAGGATGAGTGACACATTGAAAGGTCCCTGTGCCACATACCCAACATTTACTCTGAGCCTATAGCGTAAACATTTACCCTTAACATTCAGGATTTTACTAGGTACAAACGTACCGCTTGATCCACTAACATGGCCCTCCCATAATTACATTTGGCAAGCAGTGGCACATATTCAAACTGCACACACGCACGCACGCACCTTGCAGGCTCCCTCTGATTGACAACATTTCGGTAGTAGCCATCGCTGATCTGGGAGCTGAAATAGGACTCCCTCTTTCTATGCAAGAAGTTGAGGAGGTCACCGTAGCAGCAGTATTCTGTGATCACCAACAGTGGGCCTGGGAGAAGGAGGATTAGAAACAAAAGCACATGAAAAGAAATGAGTATAGATTGCATTTGTGTAATTGATAAAGGTTACACAGAATTGCTTTAAAAAATGTGGTTATCGGGGGTAACAAAGTTTTTCTGTGCACTGCTGTTCTGTGGCAGGGCTGCCACTAACTAGAGCACTGGTTCACAAACATTGGGTCGGGACCTGTTTGTGAGTCACGGACACATTTTTATGGGTCCCTTTAGTTTTCTGTTCACTGCGTTTTGTTTTTAATTATTATTTTTTCAAAACATTTACAAAAAACAAAAAAGCATTTTTTTCATGAATTAAGAAACACAATTCAAAAGATGTTTTTTCAAGTAATTTCAGGAAGAAGTAGTGAAAATAGCCGATCTACAAGCTCATAACGCGGCGTGTAGCGTCGCGTTGTGATCTTGTAGATCGGCTATTTTCACTAGTTTGGGTCAATTTCTCTGTTATGTCACGGTCCTAAAAGGTTTGGGAGCCACTGAACAAGAGTGAGTGAATCACGGTGCTACTCTCACCTCCGACAGTGCAGGCTCCCAGCAGGTTAACGATGTTGATGTGGTTCCCAAGGTAACTGAGAACCTTCAGCTCTGACATCAGCGCCTCCTTCTCGGTGGCATGGGCACTGGCTGCGATGACATCATCATCATCATCATCATCATCATCATCAGCACTTCATCATTCAGAAGGTTAAACGGCAGCCATGGATTTCATTAAACAGTGGTTCTTAAAGTCCCCCCCCCCCCGCCCCAGGGTCCTTGAGGGGGTTCCAGGGGGTCACCCCACCTAAATGATTGATAGCTATAGAAACTAAATGGACCTTTACAGGTCTGTAACACGGGTTCAATTCATACCCTCTCTGAGTTATGGGGGTTCGTGGCCTAATGCACCAACCTGCGGGTCCTTTAAATTAAAACAAAAGGTATGACAACCACTGCATTAATTTACGACACACGGGCGCACATAAAGAGAGCCACAGACTGACAGCTAGAGAGAGACAGAAAGAAAGAAGGACAAATGGACAGACACTTACGTTTCAGCATTTTAACCGCAACGGTGGTGACAGAGTCTGCAGAGCACAGTCCGTAGGCGGTGGCCCTCACAACTTTTCCAAATGCCCCAGATCCCAAGATTTTACCTACGGTATCACGCACAGAGACATCCAATCAAGTCAATACATATCAAAACACATCATATCAAACTCAAAAGCATGCCTACACAACACGCACGCACGCACGCACGCACGCACGCACGCACGCACGCACGCACGCACGCACGCACGCACGCACGCACGCACGCACGCACGCACGCACGCACGCACGCACGCACGCACGCACGCACGCACGCACGCACGCACGCACGCACGCACGCACGCACGCACGCACGCACGCACGCACGCACGCACGCACGCACGCACGCACGCACGCACGCACGCACGCACGCACGCACGCACGCACGCACGCACGCACGCACGCACGCACGCACGCACGCACGCACGCACGCACGCACGCACGCACGCACGCACGCACGCACGCACGCACGCACGCACGCACGCACACACACACACACACACACACACACACACACACACACACACACACACACACACACACACACACACACACACACACACACACACACACACACACACACACACACACACACACACACACACTATATACAGCCATACCCAAGCGAAGCTTCTGTCGTGGGAATTCCCACTTTGAATCATAGGGTAGCTGCGTAGGGTCAATGTAGATGTAGTTGTTTCCATGAATACTATCTATCACCTTCCACTGGATTTGGAACTTGGGTTTCTGTGTTTGAAACAGGAGAGAAGAGGGTGTGTGGTCTGAATGCAGTCTGCAGATATAGGACAGGTCCGTTTACAGAGAGAAATGTGATCATGAAACAGCCTATGAATGGCACATCCGCTGATATATAAATAACCGCTGTGTATTAACCCATTTTGGGCGGGAACCCCTTTTGGTGTTTCAAGCATTCTGTTATACTTTAGCTATTGAAAAATAGCAGATCTACAAGCTCATAGCGTGGCACCGAGTGGCGCGCTATGAACTTGTAGGTCTGCTATTTTTGAAAAATCGTAAAAACGTTTTTTTTATTTCGACGTCAGGCCTAAATGGGTTAATATCCCTTTATGGAAACATTACGTATCACCAATTGACTGTTTAACTGAAATCTACAACACGTTTTATGATATTTTTATTGCATGGCTCCTCGGAGACGAGCCATCTAGCCACGCGTCTCTGTGTGTGCAGTGTCGGCGCCAGCACTACGGAACTGAGGGTGTATCATCAATATACCCTTTTATACGACCAAACACCATCCCCAGTGACAGCAAAGTGTGTGGGCTATGTTTGGTGTGTGTAACCATTCTTTCTTTCTTTCTTTCTTTCTTTCTTTCTTTCTTTCTTTCTTTCTTTCTTTCTTTCTTTCTTTCTTTCTTTCTTTCGTTGGGACAGTGCACATTGACAAACACAACACAAGACAGATGTAATACATACACAATACGAGCAAGTGTAAATATGCTGGATTTAGCGAACGCTAGCCTACTTTCCATCTGTAGTCCCCAAAATATTACTGTGCATTCATTTTTTTATTACTCCTCCAGATTTTGTCCAAGAATCCCGCAAATCGTTACACACTATCTCTAAAGTCATGTGTTCAAGACGGATCTGTCCGATATTTCATATTTCATCCTACTGTAATTGGCTAACATTGGCTTTCCAAGTTTGCAGGATTGGCCTGTTTTTAACAAAAAGCCTCAAATCATGAACACAATGTGCAATTTACGTGAAATCTTTCACGGACTTTCCTACTAGGCTGAGGAATATATCCCACCCTTTTCACATTGGCCTGTTATAGTACCACCAACAGGTGGATTTTTGTAAAACACATTTTTGGAACAAAATGCCTCAAATCATCCAATTGCCATCCAAGGCGTAAGAAAAAATGGCACCCTTTTCACATTGGCCTATTATAGCGCCACCAGGAGGCCACAACCTGACCTGCCCTGGTGGAGACCTGTGCCCCGAGGGGCACTTTATTTAGTTTTTTCTATGGAATGCACTGGCAAAAGAACGTATTGTTTGATAATATGAAAGCCAGATGAAGAGATGACACCGGGGCGTGTGTCGTAGTTGATTCAAGTAACAATGATGAGAGCTTTACCCTGTACCCTTGGCCCTGTATTACATCCATGCATGTAGGGAACTTCCTATGTGTGTGTCTGTCAACGACAGATGCTAACCAACGATTAGCATCAAAAAACATTTTCCCAGACTGGGCCGGCCGAACGGTCCAGGCCCTAGGCTGGAAATCCAGCCTGACAGCGTGTCGCGGGTTCGAGTCCCGATCCCGACGACCTTTGTGTCTTCCCCCCCATCTCTCTCCCCCTTTCCTGTCTAACTACTGTAAAATCAATAAAGGCAAAAGGTCCCAAAAATATCTTACAAATAAAATAAAAAATACGTATTTTTTTTTTACTGGAAGTCAATGGAGGTTAAATTGGGCTGAATCATTGCCCAGTATGAAGATGACTGATGTCATAGGCTGGCGACATGAAGATCGAGATCTGTACATAGTAGACACACCGGTATTAGATGCTGTCTTGTTACTAGTCTTACTGAATTAGCATGATCCCTATGCTTATTCAGAGGGTCTGACTCATCCGACGTCAATATCCCAGACTGTCGATAGTTCCAGGTACTCAGAGAATGTCGAAACTCCCATCGAGTACGACTATGCATCGCGATGAGCTGATTTTCAGCATGTCTGCAGTCTAAATGGCAGAGTGATTCATCTCAGTTTCATTAGGGATGCATTCTAGCAGTGGGGATGGGATCGATCGACTGGATAAGCGCTGCTCTCACGTCAGCAGAAAAATCGTTACCGCATAGACAGAAAGAAATCGGATGACCTAAACACAGCACACCATAACGTGATGTGACTGACATCACCACACCTGGTCTACTTTCCAACAGTAGCGTACCAGCACCGAGGGTCATAAATCACACTGAAACGTCATAACGCCATTAGTAAAAACTGAGTTCTGGGCTCCAAGCCAAAAAAAAAATCAGGCCATATAGCACTTTTTAAAGTCAGTTATTCTAGCTGCAGGATACATAATATATGGTTTCTGTAAATCGCTGATGTCAGATGAAAAAAACATATATTTTTTTAAAGTCAGCATTTTCACAAATGGGGGGGGGGGAATCATTATTTTCATGCTTTTTTCAATAACAAAGAGGATTGCAAATGAGTTTGGGGACTGTGTGGACTCTGATGGGGAGAAAAATATCCGCTCAAACTATTTAAACCCTTCTTTCTATAGTAAAACAAAAATGAATCGCTGACAATTACAATTGAGGTAAAAGATAAGCCTGCAGCGCAAAACAATAATATGCAACCACCACTTTATTTGTCTATTCCAGACAGTGGTCCGCGGACCACCAGTGGTCCTCGAGGGAGTTCCTCTCAAGAGTTACATTATTGTTAAACATCTGCATTACTTAATTTACAAGATGTCTACACAATTAGAGAATGTAGAATAATTTTTATTTTGATCAACGATAACAAAGTTTTGGGTCTGAGAGGCTAAAGAAATCTCATCAAATGGTGGTCCGTGGCTCAAATGCCGACCAAAAAATGGGTGATCGATATGAAAAAGGTTGTATAAAACCTACCTGCAGATATTTATACAGCAGCACCACCAGGATAACACTAAGGAGCCCGGCGGTGGCCACCACAGCCGTCAGCAAGGGGGTGAACAGCTCATGGGGGACAGTGCGCTCTGTTTGGAGGAAACAAAGACAAACCTGAGTCAACTGGAGCCTGCTTATAGAGAAGAGGATAGCAGATCTACAAACCCACAACGTGTCATGCTGGGACACGTTGTGAGTTTGTAGATCAGTGTGCGTGACACCACAAGCATGCAACCAAGTGTTGTATAAATTAGGCATAACATGAGTGTATGGAAAATCAATCTCTCCCTACTCCCTCTCTCTCTCTCTCTCTCTCTGTCATACATGCATGCACAGGCACACATACAGAGTGGTGGAAAGTAACTAAGTACATTCACTTAAGTTCTGTACTTAAGTACAATTTTGAGGTATTTGTAGGCTACTTTACTTCAATATGTGAAATCTTCCGTACTTTTACTTCTACTCCACTAATTCTCAGAGGCAAATAGTGTACTTTTACTCCACTACAATTATTTGACAACTTTAGTTACTAGTTACTTGTGTCGCATTGTGACATTCTGCATAACGAGCACTTTCTACTTTTTCTGCACATTTTCATGGCAATACTTTTGTACTTTTACTCAAGTACATTTTGAATTACTTGTAACAGAGTATATCTACATTGCAGTATTAGTACTTTTTTAGTACTTTTACTTAAGTAAAAAATGTAAGTACTTTTTCCACCACTTCCTCCGCCACCTCCAGTGGCAGCTGCAGCAGTTGTTGTTGTTGTTTGTGTGAGACTGGGATTATAGTGTCCATTAGTAATCCCGGGATGCACAGTCAGCACAGTCCAATAATCTCATCCAAGCTGCACCCAGTCACCACACACACCTGGCTCGCATACAGCACATAACGGCCTGCTGTTTGTGTATAGTGTCTGTGTGTGTCGTGCGTGCGTGTGTGCGTGCGGCGTGCGTGCGTGCGTGCGTGTGTACGCTCCACACATGAAGCATGTGTTTCAGCTAAACATGTCCCAGACGCATGTGCATCTTGCTTTCATGTGAATAATGATGTCACTGCGTCTATGCCTGCTCGTGTTTGCATGGGTCGTGCCTCAGTCGGACATGCTTGGACTCTTTTTGCCTTACCACTTATAGAGAACAGTGTGTAGACCTTGTCTCCCTCCATGGACGCCGCCACACACTCCAGCGTGTGGAAGTGTGCTGTGTGCACCTTGCTGACGTTCAGACGGCCTTCCACCTCGCTCCTCCCGAACGCCGAGCCCGACGCCATCGTCACCGTGGCGCTCTCCTGCGTCTCCCATCGGGTGGCGTTGGGCAGGTGAGAACACCTGATGGAGAGAGTCCCATGGTGTCTGGTTTAGGGGAACACTAGAAAAGCAGGCACATTCTGTCCTACAAAGCCCAAAGTGGAGTACCTACATTTTTGGACACAGCGACTTATTTGTGTATCCCAAAGGTCAAATTAGCCTTTGTGAGTTTGGGGCATGAACAATTACTTCGAGAACATATTTACAATTAGTGTAATATCACTTATATTTGGATATTTGGTTGACCATGCAGTTGAAACACATTTAAACCCATTATTGGACCATTTTTCTTCCCGTAGTCACTGCACTTTAATGGCTTTGTAGGACAGCATTGACCCCTCCATTACGCTAGTACACTCCGGATTTACTTATTTGGAAGACTATTATTTATTTGCCATTTTTCCACCGTTGGACCGAATGGTGAAAGATGGGGGTTGACGTGTGACTATAGTGTCTAAAGCCAGACAAGTGAGACAACCCATCATTTTCTGTAGCGCAAAAGTTGCAACAGCAAGCAAGAAAAATCTATTTTTAAAATATCTTTTAAAGAAAAGTCAATTTCTGTTGAGCAGCAAGCTAGATAAGCTTTTGACCATTTTGATTTACAGTAGGACTTATTTACACGACTACAAAGGCGATACGTAAGTGGGCACTTCCAGTGTACAGACTGTTTGCTGGGAAAGCCTTTGCTGCTTCCTCGGATGTGACAGATTTGAATCTAGCTCATGATCTTTCCTGTGCCATCGTGTAATCGTCTGTCTGTCTGTCTGTCTGTCTGTCTGTCTGTCTGTCTGTCTGTCTGTCTGTCTGTCTGTCTGTCTGTCTGTCTGTCTGTCTGTCTGTCTGTCTGTCTGTCTGTCTGTCTGTCTGTCTGTCTGTCTGTCTGTCTGTCTGTCTGTCTGTCTGTCTGTCTGTCTCTCTCACTCTCTCTCTCTCTCACCCACCATTGTAAACAATTCAACAATGGCATACAGTACGTATCTCTGGAAAAGGACAAGCATATAGAATATCATGTTGTACATACCGTGTGTGGGGTGGCTCACAGAAGTACCAGCTAATTTTGGGGGCCGGGTAGCCGGCAGCGACGCACCGCACCTGTCCGTCAACAGGCCCTTCTTGAGAGATAATGACCGGCTTACCTTGGAAAGAAACGCACAGAGAAAGAGGCTGACAATGGGTTCATATCATTTAGGTTGGTTTGCAAAGATCCAAAGTGAGATCGTACAAAATACTGTAGGACGTGTAGGTGATAAAAGACTTACATTAAAGTAATGCAGGGGTAGTACAGGGGCTCTCAAACTTTGTATGCCACGACCCCATTTAATGGGCGACTCCACACTTTATTTATAGAGCAATTTCAACGTGGAAATAAAGAATTTCTTAAAATAAAATCATACACTGTTTTCTAATACATATTCATATAGGTTATAAAACCTGTATATGGGTATGTATTGAAGTTAAAGCAGCGATTCCTGCTGATTTGTAGGCCCATCTCATGCGAGCTAGTTTTCTTGGCACAGGTCACTGTCTGGTCTGCTGAGCTGGAGACCGGGGTTTGATTGCAGCTTGGGGCAGTAAAACGCTACAATATCAATAAAAGCAACTTTAGTGTTTCTGTACACACCGTAAACTGATTTGTAAACCATCAGAGTTTCTTAATCCGGCTATCGCATTGAGATGCGATCCGTATTGAACGCAGTTTGACAACAATGCCAATATGGGGAATTATCTTTGCTGGCACATACAACAGGTAACATTTTACTAGGGTACAATTACAAATGGAACCAAAATGGGCCCCAACGGCAACTTCCTGCGACCCCGCAACCCATAGTTTGAGAACCACTGCAGTAGTAAGTAATACATTGGGAAAATAGGAGGGTTCCTGATGAGGAAGATAGTTCAGAAAAATCCAAATCTGTTGGAAATATTCAATTTCGATTTGGTGTCATAATTAAACATAATGTTGATATGGCACTCTGACAATCAAGAAAATAAAACATGCCACTTCATATCAAGTGAAAAAGGTTGCCAATCTCTGGACTAGGGTGGTTAAATATTTAGGATATTAATATGTCTACTACAGGTATGTTACAGCCAAGAGAAACTTATAAAAGTAAAATAACGGACAAATACACACGAAAGATACCTACAAGTTAGCAACATAGTAGTGCAAGTAGCAGTCAGCATTATGTGGTGAATTACAACAATAATGAACAGAAATGTACACTTTCTGCAAAGTAGTTGAGCGGTGAGCGAGATACCGACAGGAGAAACAGTACTATACTCACTGTTGACATAGACAGGGAATGTGTGACTGACAGAGGCATCGAGGTGGCTGGCTGAGAAGGTGTAGATCCCGCCCTCTGTTGCGAGGACTCGCACTAGTTTCAGCTCACTGATGTATCTGAAGTATAAGACCACACACACACACACACACACACACACACACACACACACACGCACACACGCACAAACACACACACACACACTATGTAAGCATGAGTGCGTGCGTGCGTGCGTGCGTGCGTGCGTGCGTGCGTGCGTGCGTGCGTGCGTGCGTGCGTGCGTGCGTGCGTGCGTGTGCACTTATCGTATGGATGATTGCATGTTAAAGATGTAATCATGTATTCGTACCAAACCGTTTGGGTGGTAAGGGGTGTTTAGTGTCTTTGCATGCAGAACTTCAATTCTGAGTGCTCACATGGACACATATTGTACGAGGGCAACATACACAATGTTTGTTTTCCCCAGGCCGGGGGGGGAGGGGAGGACGAGGTGTGCTTGCTTTTTACTTCAAAGTCCTTAAATAACTTAGCGACAAAAAGAAACATACTTGGCCTGATGAAGACTCTCTTTGAGTCGAAACATGTTGGCTTATTTTAAATAAATAAAGTACATTTATTTTTATCCACTCTCTCTTTTAACCTTTCGAGTGCTCGGATCGCCGCCTTTTCTAGTGTCCTTAAATAACTTGACCGTAAAAGTCAGCGCAGTAAATGCAATAAAAGTGTGCACCATTACAGCGTGCTGTACACACAGGAGGACGAAGCTCCCTTTGGCGTTTTAACAGCCTTTTGCCTGTAATAGTTCAGATAGGGCCAGAGCAATGACAAACACGCACAGGCATTTTCATAGCAGCGGATCTACGACCATACCCTTTGAGAACAGCGGATTCAACAGTGTCGAAGGAGATTGAGCAGCGTTCTAAGATTCCTCTTCACGTCCACATTTCAGACAGAAAGTTAAACCACCCCTTTCTGTTGTTCTGGTGTCTTGTCCAGGGCTTCTACAGTAGCCATTGAACACTGACGGATGGACGTCCAGAGATATGGAGAGTTACATTACAGTGACTGCCCATCACATCACCCCTGAGTGGAACATGATAAGGCATGTTCTGCAAACTCAATGCTATGAATACTGTGAATAAAGTCAGTGAAGCTGGACTGGGACCAAACATTTGATGTTTTGTATTGCCGTACCGGAAAACAATTAAAATGTGACTTTAAAACTGAGGTAGGTGCTGAACTGGTACCGTTTCAGCCCTAGCGCATGCAACAGCTCAGTGCACTGTACCTGTATCTATGGCGATGGACTATGATCACGTGCTCGGTGGTATTGCGGAGCTGCTTGTGGTTGTAAGCCCAGCTCAGAGCTGTGGGTGCGGGATAGGCATCAAACTCTACTTTGAGCCTCAGGCTCTCCCCTTCTCTCACGTCAGCCTGGCTGGAACCACGGCTCCCCAGCATGCTGATGAAACCTCGATCTGGATCACAACAGATACGAATATTAAAGAACGGCTTCACCACCTTTCAACCTATCTTCATATAACTGGTTCATGATAAAATACCCCCCCAAAAAATCTACTCAGGCCTGGGCCGGGGCTCAGCGGTCCAGGCACCTTGGCCGGTAGCCCAAGTCTGGCATGTCACTCCCCCATCTCTCTCCCCCATTTCCTGTCAGCCTACTGTCTGTCCCTCTATACAAAATATAAAATATAGGCAAAAGCCGCAAAAAAAAACCCCATAGAAACCCGTCTTCCAGTGACATCATCGATGGGGAATCCAAGCAAAAAAAAAAAAAAAGAAACAGCAGGGAATTCTATTCCTGAGACAACTTCTCAGGAATAGAATTCCCTGCTGTTTCTTTTTTTTCTTCTTTTGCGATAATGGAAGTCATCGTTCTCACGATAATAAAAATTTAAATCTGCCTAACGATGATGAGTAGAAAACAATTGTGATATTTTATCATGAACATTAATGAGGACAGGTTGAATGGTGGTGAAGTGGTCCATTAAGTTCACTCAAAAATCCCACACAACTGTATCATAACGTATGCAACAAAGAAAGAGGGGGCATTGATATTTAAGGAATTTGGGTGAACTGTATACACACACACCACAACATAACATCACAGAAGTGGGGCACACACACACACGCACACACACACACACCTATTATCAACTTTACCACTCACTCACCACGGACGTCCAGCTGCAGCGCTGTCGTGGTGGTGCCTCTCTCGTTTTGCCCGTGGCATCGGTAAATGCCAGAGTCTGATTGGTTGACAGCAGTGATCAGCAGTGAGGAAGAACGCTCGTATCCACGGGTACCAGACAGGAAGTAGGAGGTGTTGGCTTCCAGAGGATTCTACAAGAGGTCAGCACGATCATCAACACTATCAACAACAGTGTTTACCAAACACGGGTCTGACTCGGGTCCCCATTTTGTTGGTGCAACGCTGCACCAGCTGTACTTGTGATAAATTGATACTGTCGTTAAAATAAACAAAAACAAAACAAACAAAAAAAACGTAAGGGACAACTTGCATTGTTTTTGAGGGGTGCTAGCCTCTCCAATGCATGGCTTTTGAAGATCACGTCATATGGCAGCACTTAAAGAGCACTTAAGTTATGACGTAAATCGGTTGCCAGCCAAGTCTATGGACTTTAATGTTTGTTTAGGGTTTTTACATCGGCCACAAGACGCCATGTGGCCGATATAAATACAGTGGGCGCCCGTCACTTCACACAAGTTTGTTAATGCATTGCCATTACCAGAATATCGGATCAGGTCTCGACCCAAAATCAAATGACTCAAAACCGGATCCCTACAAACCACTGGAGTGGTCGGCGCCAACCTTTTTGAGCACGCTGTGAATAAGACAAGGGAGACACTTGAAAGGCACGTGGTGGAGCTAATAGCAGACAGCTTTATGTTCTGCATAGCATGTTAAGGTGGCCACTATAGAGTGCACCACCAAAAGAGACATAACGTCTGCCTACAAGTGTGAAACATTATTTCACACTGCAGCTTTCTGGCGGGTCCTGACGGCTGCAACCCATGACTTCCACAGCCGTGGTTAGGCCACCCAGCCTGGCGGAGATACTATATTCACTCTGCATATAGTGACCCTTTCTAGTTCGGTTAAATTTACTAATTAAGCATTTAACAGACGCTTTTATCCAAAGTAACTTGTAAAGATGAGCATTATTGACCGTTATTAACATAGTAAGTACTGAGATACAGAGCAAAAGCTGGGTTTTTTGCCTATCCATTTATTACACTCTCTGTTAAGTTGACACTGGATATTGGATTTTACTGCGTAGACAGACCGAGAGAGCCAGACAGAAGGACAAACAGAGGACAGAAGAAGCATTGTGTGATGCTATCGTCTATTCCCACATATCTCACCGCTGTTGGGGGGAAGTCCCATGTGAGACTGAACTCGGAGTTGACGTTGGATGAGCTGCAAGTGAGTTTAAACTGCTCCCCCTTCCTCAGGATGATGTTCTCTCTCTGGGACAGCATGACCACCGGAGGGGCCTCCGGCACTGGAGCGAGAGGTGAGAGATCAATTCAACCGGAGAAAAACCAAAATAAACTGGTAAAGGTTAACCACTCTGAAGCAGGCATTCCTACATTGGGCATGTCATTATAGGCAAACATTTTCAATGATTTTCAGGAATGGCGAAAATAGCAGATCTACAAGCTCACAATGTGTCGTAATTTTTATATAGGGCTTGATTAACACATAGTTTAAAGGTCCTTTCAGATGAGCAGCGACTGACGTGGCTATAGTAATTCATTTTCAATGAGAGGCCTGCATGGAGAGGTTGAGGGGCGACAACGCAAGCACATTTACGTGGCCGCGGTCCTCGTTTTGTGCACACGCCCGCACAACTGACTAGACCTGGTTTGTGTTGAGCTTCTTTTTTTTTTAAGCTTGCGGTGTCGCGTCCCTCATGAGCAGACCTGGAGCAGACCTGTCGTTGACAACGTCTGCGTCACACACTGGCACTGCCCATCTGAAAGGACATTAATGTGAGTAACTCAGTGGTTTTTACTGTGTATAATAAGACTGAATGTTCAAGTTTGAGATTGTAATGAGATGTCATTTGACTTGATCTATTATCACTATTGAATAAACAATAACGGTGTTTGCACGTACTGTATGAACCCACGTATTGTACACATGCACACATACGCACATCCGGGCACACAAAGGTGATGACAAATTTGTTCCAGTGGTAGCCGTGTAGCCGGGTAGGTGTGTTTGAAAAGGGTTCGTTAGGTTATCATGTACTTAATTATATATACCTAGAGTACTGCCTTCATGCTTCTTCCTTGTTCTTTTATAGATTTGTCCCTGTTCTGTTATTGCACTGATTTACCATCCTCTTTCTTAATCCCTCTTTATGTACTGTAGTCTGTAGCTCTCAATAAAAAGGATACTAGCCCAGAAGTGACCCCAGCAGTTCAAGATTCATCCCTCTTAAAACCTCAGGCGTACTGCAGCTGACCGAGCTAAAACGGCCATAACACAGCGGAGGAAAATAGCATGAGCAGTTTTCCCTAATGCTCTTTCTTCGCCTCTCATCTGGCATTCTGTGCACAACTCACCCGACATTTCTGAACATCATCGTATACAAAAAGCAGTAGTTCTGGATATTATTTTTTTTATCCCACGATTTTGTAACCCATTTTTTTCACCCGGTGCCAATTACCTAAGCTGAAATACTGGGCGCTACTCTCCCTATACCAACCTGGGGAGAGCCCTGAACTGAGCTTATGCTTCCTTCAATGCATGAGGAGTGAGCGGGTCGCTTCTTATCACCTGATAAGTTTGCTGGATGGGCCCATTTTGCCAGAGCCATCTAATAGAAGAGTTACGATATTGAGGGGGCAGAAACCGAGCGCCCGAGCGCTGTTCTTGCAGCCTGAAAGGGGGACAAGCTGGAGTTTGAAATACATTGTTTTCAACGAGGGCGGCGCAAATAAGAGCAATTTTAGGCATGTGTGCTGTTGTAAAGTATTGTACAGTAACAACTAAAGTCTCTAATGTTTGTGTTGTACGATTAGGCCTACTACAAAACAATCTAAAATAAAGGGATTTAAGATCATTAAAGCTGGGCTGTTGCCTGGGTCCAATGCATTTCTGCATCCAGGACTTGTCCCTATTTGTCCCCATTCTCAATAGAAGTCGCCATTGGACTGGCCCCATGAAGTGAACTGAGTTTTCGTAACTCTGTCTTACTCTATGGCTCTGCATTTTGCAGGACATGCTACAAGCACCGCTGGACCGATCGGCGGGAAACTTTGCACTCACATTCCCAGCCACAACAGCCCACTAGGTCGTACAAGAATCAACATCTTTGTTTCCCCTGGATTCCTTGGATCATGAAATAACTTATAGGCCTTGTCTGTGGCTAGGACCAAAGTTTGCGGACCCTGTGTGGGCAACACAACCTGGCGGAGAACTGTGATCCGAGGAGAACACTTTTCTAGTTTTTCTATATTTTATTTTGGAACAGAAACGGGGAATCGATTTGATAAGAACCGGAATCGATAAGCAGAATCAGAATCGGAATCAATACAATTTCAATGATACCCATCCCTAACATCACCCTCCTGTTTTTACTCACCACCGCATCCTTCTGTTCCTCCTCCCCTCATTCCCTTCACTTCAGGGACGTGTGTATAATATTTACTAAATTACATCTGGCATATCCAAATAAAGAAATAAGCCTCATCCCAGAGCTGTTAGGCCATGTAATGTCATAGCATTTTCAATACTGTGCTCATAGAGTAAGAAGACACTAGTCAATGGAAGTAAGGGCTGTTTGTACATTCAACTTCAAATATAAACAATGAAGTATTTCCCCCTGAATTTCTGATAGCAGATGCGCTATAGGAATGCAGAATATGTGGCATGTGCAGAGGCCTAATATACATCTCGGAGGGAGATTTATCCCCCTTCAGCTGATCGGTAGATGTTCCACACAGCGTTACTATTTATTTACTATTTTATACTTTATAACCTACGTGTGCACGAGATGTAACAATAAAGAAGAACAATCTTGTACCTTGAGATACATTAGGGAGAGTTATCATAGGGTGGCCATAGCTGAATGAGCCTGCCTGGGAAGCAGACGGTCCCAGGTTCAAGGTGTCCCTGAGCAAGACACCACTTAACCCCCCCCCCCCCCCCCCCCCCCCCCCAACGCTCACTTGAGAAGCACTGAAGCTGAAAACAATCTCTCTCCTGTGGGATGAAATATGTCTAATTATCATGAACAGTGACAGGTCCTGGCACAGACTTTATAAGAACACATTTTGGTACTTTAAAAACAGCAGAGTGTCTGTTTTTAAAGGCAGTCTAGAGGCATTTTACTCAGTAATAATGTATTCATATTTATGACATTAAGCTGAAGCACTCAGGAATTCAACGGAGATGCTGCACCTTGCCTACGTACAGCCATGGGAAACCCTGCACCATACCAAACTAAAGCTGAATGCAGCAGTGATGTACTCAACACTGCAGTAAGACTTCACCAGGTGAGGGTCACCACTCGTTAAATATCTTGAACAATATTTAACCACTTTCAACCCAATGTGTCTGCAATCCGCACGCTCGTAGAATGGCTATTTTCGCTATTCGTCGTGCGATACAGTATGTAGGGTTTAAGTGGTTCAAATCGATCACACACTTACTTTGTAGCACATCCACTGTGTACTGGTTAGACTTCACTTTGACCCCATCCAGGTGTCCAACGCATACGTAACAGCCCTCATACTCCTTCCTGGCGTTGCTGATGGTGATGCCTCGCTGATGGTTGCTACGATAATGAAGACTGGAGGGCAAAGACTGTCCGTCACATGTCTCCAATGTCAGGTGGGCGATCTTAGGGTCCGTAACCAGACAGGGAATGGTGCAGTTCTCGCCCGCACGCACTAGTATGTTATCCACCATGGTCCGTTGGAATGGATTCTCAGGGTCTGCCAAGAGGAGAGAGAGAGAGAGAGAGAGAGAGAGAGAGAGAGAGAGAGAGAGAGAGAGAGAGATAATTAAATGGAGCTTAGGGAATGCACTGGCCTGACAGCTTGAGCTGGTCCCTGGATGCTGCTCAATAGTGCTGCTCAATGGTGCTATTCCTAATAGTTAGGATGGGTTAACCTATTGTCCCTAAGAAATGGTAAAAACACACACACACACACACACACAAAGAGCTCACCTTTCACGTAGACATAGATGGAGCTGTGTTCGAGGGTGCTGTTGTTGACGCACACATATCGGCCCATGTGGGTGGCCTGTGCCGATGGCACCCTGATGTATATGCTGCCAGCCTCCTCCGTTTCTCCCTCCAGCCTGCGAGGCCTCTCCCTCTGCCACCTCAAGCCCGACGGGGGACCTGCAGCCACCCCAGCATCCTCCTCCTGGCAGCTCAGCTCCAGCCTCCCGTCCTTAGGAACTACTGTGTGGGGCCCGCTGGGGGAGATGACTGGCCTGGACCAGCCTAGATTACAACCAAATACATTATGTTGTGTTAATGTTATGCAGTGTTGTAAAGTAGCTAAGTACATAAACGCAAGTAATGAATTGCATTTTTATAGCGATTTTCCAAGTGCTCAAAGCGCTTTACAATGGTTCATTCATTCATACATTGGGAGGTGAAGTGGTGAACAGTCGACGCCAGAGTCCTCACTTCCCACATTCACACACACCAACGGTGGCAAGCTCACACCGACCAACTCATTGGAGGCAATGTAGGGTTCAGTGTCTTGCCCAAGGACACTTCGACATGTGGACAGGAGGAGCCGGGATTCGAACCGCCGACCCAGGGATCATTGGACGACCTGCTCTACATCCTGAGCCACAGCCGCCCCAAGTACTGTACCTAAGTAACATTTTGAGGTACCTATACTTTACTGGAGGCAGAACACGGGAGCGAATAGAGGTACGAGGCCTAGGGTCCTAGGGTGGGATAAGGGTCTTAAAAAGCACAGCTTTATGATCGGAGGGTGGAAATGATTCTAGCTCCAGGTTATTTAAGGAGACACCAGCGGAGAGCACGAGATCTAAAGTATGTCCCTTTATGTGGGTAGGACCTTTAACTGATTGTACGAGGTTAAAAGACTCATAAAGATTAATACAATCTCTAGCTAAAACCGAGGACGGACCGCAGGTACTATGAATGTTGAAGTCACCCAGGATCTGCACCGTCATGCTGGGCCATATAACAGCTGATAAAAGCTCTGAGAATTCATCTATAAAATGATATGATATGATATGTTATATATGATATATGTTATATATATGATATGATATGATATGATATATAATATGATATGATATATGTTATGTGATATGATATGATATGGCCCATTGTTTAAACTAGTGGTTCTCAAACATTGTCCGTTAACCCGGTCGATGCCAAATTTTGCACACACACTCCCTGGATGCCAACGATGAACCTCTGCCCCAAAACGTTGTGTTATAGCGCCACCAGGAGGCCAACTTTTGAAAAACACATTTTTTTATATTACTCCTCCAGATTCTGTCCAAAAATCCCGCAAATCATTACACACTATCTCTATAGTCATGTGTTCAAGACGGATCTATCCGATATTTCAGATTCCATTCTAATTGGCTAACATTGGCTTTCAAAGTTGGCAGGATTGGCCCGTTTTGAACAAAAAGCCTCAAATCATGAACGCAGCATGCAATTTACGTGAAATCTTTCACAGACTTTCCTACTAGGTTGAGGAATATATCCCACCGTTTTCACATTGGCCTGTTATAGCGCCACCAACAGGTGGATTTTTGCTAAACACATTTTTTTAACAAAATGCCTCAAATCATCCAATTGCCACCCAAGGCGTAAGAAGAAATGGCACCCTTTTCACATTGGCCTATTATAGCGCCACCAGGAGGCCACAACCTGACCTGCTCGGGTGGAGACCTGTGCCCCGAGGGGCACTTTATCTAGTTTTATTTTCTTGATTTCAACAAACCCTTCTGTAAATTCCTGCAGAATATAGTTGTGAATAAGACTGGAAAGTTTGGTGTATGTGAGTGCAACTGAAGTGGAGATTCTTTGTCCCAGGTATGAGGAAAACTCATTTTGAGAAAACGGCCTTTAAAGATTTGTATTGTAAAATTCCAAAACTTTTTATTTGAAGCCACTATTTTGAAACAAAGTTTCTCATCAAATACTTTATATACTTTATATATACTACCATATATCATTGGAAAGGTCTGGACCTCGAGCTGACTGTGGTTTGATCCAAATATGGTAATTTCCTTTGTACCAGCAACCAATCATGAAAATAGAGAGGGTGGATTTTCACCCAGTCATTGGCTAAATTAAACTACAAAAATATACATCTAAATGTGCATTTTGTACGTTTCTTTTGCATTAGTTTGAAAGGAAATATGTTTAGGAGGCAAAATAGCACAAAATCTCAAAAATGAAAAATGATGATTTCACCTGCCATGTCTCGCCTTAAACAGAAAATGACGAAAAAATGCTCTATAACTCTTTAACACAGGCTGCTATCAAAACAACCATCAGCTCACAAAACAATCAATAATAACGACTTGGAGTAGGCTAATCATCATGCATTAAAGATCTGAATCAATGCACTTGTTAAGAGACGACGTGCTGGCAGTGGCATTTATTCATATGCCATAGCTGAACATATATTTGCATGATATATATATATGGCCCCCGTTCAAGAATTCCCATGTGATTGTTGAATTGTTGTGCCTAAGGGCCTGACAGCGCTCCAAGATGCATAGATAGAAATAAGGACTAGGGTCCTCCTTGTATGCAAACAACGACATGCAGCCAGCCTGCGGGTTCAGTCAGTGGGTTCACTGTGCTCTAGTATCCCTAACCCTAAACACACACACACACACACACACACACACACACACACACACACACACACACACACACACACAACACAACACATATAAAGTGTTATGTCTTTCCCAGCAGTCAAGTCTAATCACTTTACTCAAGCTACCTCTGCCCTGCTGCGCTGCTGCGCACCGTGTGAATGCCAACATGTAATCCATAGCGTGATCAATAATTTATCACCTATTAGGGAGCGTGGACTGCGCGCACACACTCTCTCTCTCTCACACACACACACGCACACGCACACACACACAGTCACACACACACACACACGTCTCACACACACACACACACACACACACACACACACACACACACACCTGTTTGCCCGTGCGGAGGCGGACACCAAAGCCTCCCCTTCCTTGGTTTTGACAGTTATGCAAATCAGTCGTGATAATAACAACAGTCGTGGATTTTACCGTTAAAACACTAAACTTGAATTTGCTATACGTTAATAAATAGGCGTTAAAACATGGGCTGTCCGTAACACGTGCTCTAAATAATAAATTGTTTATGATTAAAAAACATTGATTGTTCTAGATCTAAAACTTTATAGAATAAATTGAGCGCAAAAATGACCATTTATAGGAACTTGCCTGTAGCTATAGGTCACATGAAAATAGCCTACGCTTGAATGAATCCAAACAAAGATAATCTGTTATTCACAATGGTAGTAGCCCACCTAGGCATGCTATGCTGATTCTGAAAGTCACGCTACGTACGTGAAATATGGATGTCTTTTATAGTTCTTACCTGTTAATGATAGTAAAACGAAAGGTGTGGCAAACAGGATCCAGTAGAATCTCATCATTTGCACTTTGTTATCATTACCCCATGCGATCGGTACGAAGAGCGAAAACAAACTACATAAATGGGATTCCAACCGAAACAGGTCCCTCAACAATAATAATGGGGGCGCACACGGCACACACACGCACGCACACACACTTGATACGACTCCCCGGTGGATTTCAATGGACGTTAAAGATGCAGTGCGTCTCCTCTCGGCTCTCCTCCTCTCTACGTCCCTCCCTTCTGTCCCGCATTGGCTGGAGAGTCGCCAGTGATGAGTCGGTTATTATTACCGGAAAAATATCACAACTCTTCGAAGCTACGTTCACAGTTTAATGTTTGATTCGCTCGTATAGCACGTTAATTCCCGAAAGATGAATGAATGGGTAAGGAAGGACACGCACACCTCGCATGCATGTAGGAAGCAGGCAGGGCTGCAGGCTACTGCTACTGTAGGTTTTAATCACACTGGCCGCGTGCCTCCCTGTAGCTGGCATGCGCACTGTGCCCCAGGTTGGTTGATTGATTGATTGATTGATTGATTGATTGATTGATTGATTGATTGATTTGACTGACTGACTGACTGACTGACTGACTGACTGACTGACTGGCTGGCTGGCTGGCTGGCTGGCTGGTTTTGGTAAAAATGTAGATTACAAAAGTATTGGTATAAAAATGTAGGCTACTTAAAGTACCAAAAGTATAGAAAGTACACTTTGTAGCCTACTTGAGTTAAAGTATCAATACTACATCCGATAATTCACACGTACAGACAGGTGCACATCGTTTTCGCTCTAGAAAAGCAGGCTATGGAGCTTCCTGTTCTGACATCACAACACTCATATACAGAAATCTCCATATATGGGCATAAAAGGGACACAGACAGATGGGTGGAACGGGTACTTTGACACAACGGGTGCATTGTCGGGTGGTGCATGGATCTCCAACTTCCATTGTTACCGACTCTTTGCTCTACAGCCGGGCACCGGTCTAGTTACTCAAATAAGTAAGTAATTTAGTAAAAAAGTAATTTAGTTATAGTTAGTTATAGTTACTGGAAAAAAAGTAATAATATTACTTAAAAAAAAAACATTATCCCACGATTTTGTAACCCATTTTTCACCCCTGTGTAAATTATCTAATGTGATCCTGGGCTCTACACACCCTCCGCCAACCTACAGTAGTCCCCATATATGGGGGACATGGAGAGCAACGGACTTGAACTCATGCTTCCTTCATGCCTGAGTGTCCAAGTTGCTCACCAGTTTCCCTGGTTGGACGTAGCGCGTGGAAGGAATACGTTATTCCAACCAGTTCCTTTCCCCTCCATCAGGCGCCCCAGCTGGCCAGGGGAGGCTGTTTAGAGTTCAGGATTACTGCATGTTTTTGTGAGGGTACATAGTAGGGGACATGGGGAGAACATGCAAACTCCACACAGAAAGGCCCTTTCGCCAACCCCACCTCGGGTATGGACACTGATGACACGGAGGATAATATTACTTTTAAGTACTAAGTTACTTTAGTTACTTTCCAACACTGCCAACTATAGGCTACTGTATATCCAAAGTATCTCCAAATGAAATAAAATCTGATGAAGTTGGTCTCACTTCCATGACCACTAGACTATTTAGCAAGGCTCAATTATAGGATGAAGGAGGGAGAGTGCAGTGAGTGCACAGGCGCACGCTGTGTGCGTGTGTGTGTGTGTGTGTGTGTGTGTGTGTGTGTGTGTGTGTGTGTGTGTGTGTGTGTGTGTGTGTGTGTGTGTGTGTGTGTGTGTGTGTGTGTGTGTGTGTGTGTGTGTGTGTGCGTGTGTGCGTGCTGAAGATAGAAAACATTAGGATCTTTGTATTTCTACTTGGAATAGGCTATTATACACACATGATTACAGCACACACCCCATGACCCACGGCACCCAAGAACAACTATCCTTCCTTCTTCTTTGAAACTATTAGCCAAAATGCCCTCATGTCCTTAACATCATATTCAAGGCGCCTAAATAAAAGTAGAAAGACCAGGATGGCCAATTTATGGCGCTCCTCACTTCTCTGGCTATAGCCTATTAGTTTCAACTCATAGTTTTACACCGTTTTCCTTCTGCCTGCAATTGTCTGATGGCAAACTCCACATATAGAGGGTAGACACAAGGCACTGGACAAATAAGAGGGAAAAAAGTGATTGTCACATCACAGGTTTTCCTCAAGCCTTCAAATCAGCTATTAGCAAACATGTAATCATAAGACACTAGCTGCTCCGAGCCATATCTCCCACTAATTAGGTTGTTTTGAGTTGGCCGTTTAAAGATGGGATTATAGGATGATCCTCCATCCTGTGTGTTTGTTATACAATATTATGTTTGTGCCGTTGTGCTGCGCTGCAGTGCCCCTCTCTCTCTCTCTCTCTCTCGGTCGTCCTCAGACCAGCCCTCATACATCTTGAATCTTGTAGGCCTTCATATGCATGTGGAAGGTCAATAAAGAACAAACCATGTGGTTATACCGTAGGCTATGTTGTTATGGGCTGTAGTGGCCCAACAACGGACAGATGGGTCTAATTACAAACATATTACAATTACTACTACTACTACTACTACTACTACTACTACTACTACTACTACTACTACTACTACTACTACTACTACTACTACTACTACTACTACTACTACTACTACTACTACTACTACTACTACTAATAATAATAATAATAATAATAATAATAATAATAATAATAATACTTGATAATGGGTTGCCTTTGCAAACTCTGATGTCCGTTCATCTGTCCGGGTGGAGACCTTCTATTGGATATTAGTTGTGGCCGTGGACTTTGTCCTTAGACAATAGAAAGCCCAACCTACACGTGTGGTAGGTTACACCTGTTCACCGCAGTCCAGCTGCCCATATCATATGCTGTGGTCTATGATGATGGCACTTTGCCTGAGTGTTTTTCTTGTGTCCTGTGTCTTTATAGATGTCATTTGAGCATTTTTTATGCCAGTCCCTGTTGCATTATTCATTGGTGCGGCGAGGGGGGTATGGCAGATCAGCGCTGCTGACTCACCATGACTCGAGAAGTGTGTGTGTGGTTGTGCGGCGTGACTCACTCTCTGCTTTTAGACAGATGAGATGAGGACGGTCGTCTCACAGAGGGCAACAGAGGTTTTATACAAGAAAAATAGCCACTTAGATTAGATTACGTAATGAAAAGCACTCCTCTCTCTCTCTCTCTCTGTCCATTTTGTCATTCTCTCACTTTGTGATGTAAACAGTAAACACTCATCCTAACTCAGTTATGACCCAAAATGCAACCATCTCCATCACACTGTGAGCATGTATTTGAAGCTAAATATTCATTTCACATAACATTGAAGGATTACTGGATTAGATTCAGAATGGTTTAAGGACATTACAAAGTAAAATCCTCAGTATTAATGCATCTGCTACCGCTGCTGCTGTTGCTGCTGCTGATGATGATTAAGATGATTATGATGATAATGATTTCTTTTTCGCGTTTCTTATTTCATTAGAAGTCCATGTTCCATGATTATACTACACATGATTATACACAAGCACAGTACACAAAATGACAAGACGTGGAGAAAGAGTTGGGGAGCGACACACACACAGCAAAGGTCTGCCGGGCTCAGGAATCGAATCCTAGGACTCGCTGTCAGGCTGCATCATTCAGAGCCTATGGTACGCGCCTCAACCACTTGGCCCTCGGCACCCCATTACACATCAATTAGAGAGGGTCCCATTACATCCGGTTCTGTGCGAGGAGACTCAGGAGAGCATACCCACCAATAAAATACACTGCTTAACCAACAAGCCCTGGATCGATGGGGACATTAAAGCTGCTGGACAGGGAGAAGCGGTCGTTCGTGGCATCATGGGACATTGAAGGGGCCATGGCTGCTCAGGAGGAGATGATGAAGCAGCCGGGTGCAGCCAAGGACAGACTGGAGGGTATAGACAGTGGAAGGAAGCAGCCTCGGACAATTAAAGCTTTTATTTACAGTGTGCAGGCAAAACAACGACGATGTCAATGCATGTGTAAAGCAGAAGACCAAGCTGGGTTTGGGAATGGACTGCTTAAGGGGCCACATTATCAGTGGCCAGACAGAGACATACAACACAAATAATTGGAGACCCTATAGGGGCTCCAATTATTTCTGCAAATTATTTGTGCTGTTTGTCTTTGGCTAATGTATTTAGCCCCTTAAGCAGTGCATTCCTTTAATAGTGCATTCTATTAATAGTAGCAAGAAAAATTGTGACACTTAATTGGATGAAACCCAACTCACCTACTATTGATCAGTGGCTACAAAAAGTTAAACAAATATATAAGATGGAATATATGACAGCCCAGTTACAAATTAAGCTCCCTAACTTCAAAAGGAGATGGGAGTTAGTGGCAGAATATCTGGAAGCAGATTCTACAAAATTAAAACCTCCCATATCACAGTGAAAAGTAAAGGTTTACCCCCAAGGCACTCGCAAGGCAAACAATACTATACTATACACTATTATGTATTTTATTTTTCTTGTAATGTCACTTATTTTACTTTTACACTTAAAATAAAAAAATCACACCCGTGTGAACTGAGTGGTGCAACTATGCCTAACGTCTGTTGAGGAATAACTATAAAGATTGATTATATAGAGATTGATTCACTCTGACGTGATATCTGTGATGTCAGTGACGTCACATACTAACCATAGCAACCATGCTCGTTTTTTTGGTTGCTAACCATAGCAACCATGCTCGTTTTTTTGGTACGAACAAACACGGGTACACAGGTACAAAGCCAGTTGTTGGAGTGGTTTGCACCACTCAAAAAAATAAATGATTAAGTGAGAGAAAATGGAACATGTATTGTAAAATGAAATGAAATTGCCTGTAAATGATTCTATAATGGCAATAAACAAGTTTTAAAAAAAGCAGTGCATTCCTAAACCTAGTGTGGTCTTCTGCTTTATACATGCTTTTAAAAAAAACGTTGTTTAACATTGTTTAATACAATCAGATAGGACTTTTCAGATAGGACTTTTCTGAAAGTAGTTTTTTGCCACTCAGTATAGGCATTCCCACATAGCTTCCTGGTATGATGATGATGTCACGCGCATACCCTCTATTGACTTAATTATAGCATAAATTGCAGGTCCTAGTTCTTCAGGCTATGGCCTGACGAAGATGCATTGACGTCGAAGCGTTGGCGTTTTGCCTGCACCCTGTAAATAAAGGCATTCATTGTCAGAGACTGCTCCAGTGCCTTCCTTCCACTGTGTACCGGTCCCGTTCCTGAAATGCACAGGACCAGCCTGAAATGGGTTTGAGGTTAGGAACCCTCTTGTGCTAGACTGGAGGGTAGGCTACTGGCAAACAAAGGAGCAGAAACGGTTCCCATTTTATACTTTGTCTTATGGTGACACGTGTGAGCCATGTGATACTATTTCTGAAAGGTTTGAGAATTTGGGGAAAGTTTAATGCCATAATGTCATGCCAAAAATAGGTTGAATGTGGCTATATTGCAGTAAACAAATAAAACTATGGAGGGTTGCAATCAGAAAGAAGTCCATATTTTACCGGCCAACAGCTCCAGAGAGAGGCGTGCGTGTGTGTTGGGATTTGTGCATGATGAGCTACAACTTTATTTCCACAGATTTTACCACCCAACCCAAATTGGTGCAGTAGGGCAGCACTGGTACTCACCAGTACCAGTGCCCCCAATTCCCTTTTATATCTCTCAGCTTGTTCCCCTCACTCACTCTTATGCCCGGATCACATGCACAAGCATGAGTTCTACACCTGGAGAGGTAGAGGGCACAGGTCCATCAATGTGTGTAACAGACTGTTGCAGATATTCTACCATGCCCTCTTTAGCATGACACGGTCAAAAGTCTCGAACGAGCTGTTTCTGGACATTTAAAACGAATTTGAGCCTAAAAATCTGCAGACGTTTAGAGAAGGAGGGAGACCCGCACACTGCCTAAAAGTCTGCAATGATTGAGTGTTTTATTTCATCTTTATTTGTATTTGTGTTAATCTCTTGGTGTTTATATTGACTTTTACTCTTACAGTGTCCCTCTCCGGTGTTTTATTACCACTGTTTCTGCTATCATAGCAGAAACTACACCTGGAGAGGTGTTTCTGCTATCATAGCAGTCAGAAACTACACCTGGAGAGGTGTTTCTGCTATCATAGCAGTCAGAAACTACACCTGGAGAGGTGTTTCTGCTATCATAGCAGAAACTACACCTGGAGAGGTGTTTCTGCTATCATAGCAGTCAGAAACTACACCTGGAGAGGTGTTTCTGCTATCATAGCAGAAACTACACCTGGAGAGGTGTTTCTGCTATCATAGCAGAAACTACACCTGGAGAGGTGCTTCTGCTATCATAGCAGAAACTACACCTGGAGAGGTGTTTCTGCTATCATAGCAGAAACTACACCTGGAGAGGTGTTTCTGCTATCATAGCAGAAACTACACCTGGAGAAGTGTTCCTGCTATCATAGCAGTCAGAAACTACACCTGGAGAGGTGTTTCTGCTATCATAGCAGTCAGAAACTACACCTGGAGAGGTGTTTCTGCTATCATAGCAGAAACTACACCTGGAGAGGTGTTTCTGCTATCATAGCAGTCAGAAACTACACCTGGAGAGGTGTTTCTGCTATCATAGCAGTCAGAAACTACACCTGGAGAGGTGTTTCTGCTTAGCAGAAACTACACCTGGAGAGGTGTTTCTGCTATCATAGCAGAAACTACACCTGGAGAGGTGTTTCTGCTATCATAGCGGAAACTACACCTGGATAGGTGTTTCTGCTATCATAGCGGAAACTACACCTGGAGAGGTGTTTCTGCTATCATAGCGGAAACTACACCTGGAGAGGTGTTTCTGCTATCATAGCGGAAACTACACCTGGAGAGGTGTTTCTGCTATCATAGCAGAAACTACACCTGGAGAGGTGCTTCTGCTATCATAGCAGTCAGAAACTACACCTGGAGAGGTGTTTCTGCTATCATAGCAGAAACTACACCTGGAGAGGTGTTTCTGCTATCATGCAGAAACTACACCTGGAGAGGTGTTTCTGCTATCATAGCAGTCAGAAACTACACCTGGAGAGGTGTTTCTGCTATCATAGCAGAAACTACACCTGGAGAGGTGTTTCTGCTATCATAGCAGAAACTACACCTGGAGAGGTGTTTCTGCTATCATAGCAGAAACAGTGCTATATGTCACCTGAATTTCCCTCCGGGGATCCCGATCAATAAACATTTAACTTATACACATACCACAAATGTCCATGCACATACGACATACCCAACCCGTAACTCTGAATATTCTACAAACAACCTTTGAATACATTCACAAACACACACTCTTCAAAGTACAATTCTATCCTCTCTCAGCTCTCTGCTTTGATGAGTGGCCAAATGTTCACTGTATCCATTTTTCATAATGCAATCCAACTCCCTTGCAGGTCTGCTGACTGAGCAATGTACACTTGATATCGGTGTCCATTTGTTTTTCCTCCCCTTTAATATGGTCAGCATGGGCACTGTTCAACCCACTCTGTGTGGTTGCTAAGTGTTCCATCATGGTTGAATTGTGGTCATTCTAATATCAATCAATTATGACCCAATGAACTAAGCTGACCTGAGGCATGCAGTTCAAGACCAGAATGTTTCCACTTAGGAACAAGTTGAAACTGTAGATTGCACCTGCTGTAATTAAATTAATATGTTGTCTAAATGTAATGTGCTTATTTTTGTATACTCAAATTGTTTAACATCAGAAAAGACAGAATGGCTTCTCAATCCTATACATAATACAGTCTGTAACATGTTACAAGTGTGTAGGAGGGAATTATCAAGCATGGCTTATGATGACAGATGGATCTTTGTTTTGCCAAACAAAGGAGCAGAAACGGTTCAATTAACCACGTAAGCCCCATTTAATTCTAACTTTGTCTTATACATGGTCTATGCAACAATAAACTACATGTACTATTATTTCTGAGTGTGACCCTCCATGGTTTGATTTAATTGTTGAAAAAAAAAATTTGTGTGGGGGGGGGGATAACTCACCCGAATAGTCGGAGCGTTATACTGTAGTTATACTGTAGTAAACTCAGGCCTTGATCCAAAGAGATGATGTGGATTGAAAATGTGCTGGAGCACATACAGTCCGATCCGAGTAAGCTAATATCAGTGTCTGTAATTACAGAGAGTCCAATGATCGCCCTCTGTCTGGATAAACCTGATTAGCATCGACTAACCCTCCTAATTCACCGCTAGGAGAGAGGGATGTACGAATGGAGGGAGAGTGGATCTTAGGGAGGGTGAAAGGGGGAAGAAAAGAGAGGGAAAATACAGAGATGAACTGAGAAGAAGAGTAGAGATGAGATAGAGGGATGTGAGGAATGGTTGAAGTAGGTGAGGTGATGGGATGATAGCAAGGGTGAAATGCAAGAAGAAATGGGGGGGAAGGGGGGGGGGGGGGGGGTTAAAAGGGAGCAATACAATTGAAGATGGAAGGTTGAGATGGAAAGAGAGAGTGGGGAGGAAGGAGGGCGGAGGGAATAATAGTGAGGGTCCAGAAAAACAAAATAAAAAATAGAGAGGGAAGATGAGCGAGAAGAAAGTAGGGGAGATTGATGAGTGAGATGGGAAAAAAAGATATAGACCACCAGGGCAATGGGGTTAGCGTAAGAATAGGAGGGAATGTAATCACAGAGGCTGAGAGGCTAACAGAGAAGAGAGCATTAGATGAAAAGATATAAAGAGAGATTGAGGGAACGATTGAAAAACACATAGGAGGCGTGCTACTAAGTGCATGGATTCGCATGATCACTTTAACAATGGAGCAGCATCAGCATTATTTATGTGTGTTTTCCAGGAACACAGGAGTCTACACAAGTGCTTTACACGTGACTTATGTGTGCATATTGCATGGAATGTGACTTTCAACTTTCAAGTGCATAGTTTGATGCACATTTGATGCAAAAGTTTGATAATGTATAAGAAGGAGAGACAGGGGGAGAGAGAGAGAGAAAATCAATACAAATATAGACACAGGCCAATGCCCCTAAATGCATTAACAACCCTCTCTGCATTAAAGGCCAACTTGTCCTGGACACGAAACCACAGCGCTAATCATATTTCTTTTAACGGTTGTGGAGCCACATGCGATTGCTTTATTTATTGTGTAATAACAAGCCTAACACAAGGCAGTCACCTATTAAGGCTGATGTTAAAATAGTGTAAGAATTGGCCTAATTTAACAATATATGTTTTGACTTCATGCAAAACACAACATACAAGTACAAATATATATCTAATACGTAACAGGGTCCAAACTCAGAATAATACATGATGAAAGATGATGAAGATCAAGATGATTAGTCTACTTTCAGAAGAAGAAGGGGGAAAAAAATTGGTTGTTCTCAGTGAGTATCACAGCTGTTGCATTTATCACATCACTTAACGAATTCTTGGTTTGGATAGCTGATGCATTTTAGAGCTCTTTGGTGGTCTGGCTTCTTGGATGATTTCTGCATGCTGCCAGGCCTCTAACAATACATGTCATAAATAATCTGCAAGATAGTCCCATTGGTTTAATAAAGCTTGAATGCAAGGCACCAGCCTGCTCATGTACGCATTTAAGGGTTCAGTGTCGACTGACATTTTATAGTTTTTATACTATAACAAAATGCCAAAAAGCCAGGAATGACACACAAACCTGCAAAAGATCAGATGACTGCTCTACACTCTGAGTCAGTTAGTTAGTTATAAATAAAATTCACTCATTTGCATAAAGACTGTCCCTCTGTACATTTGGTTGACTTTAAGAAACTATTGTTCCCACTGTGGGTCAAACAGTGAGTCTGGACCCATATGTGAGTCACAGACCAATTTTTATGGGTCACAATTTCCATAAAATAAAAATTAAAACGATTTCTACACACACGCACGCACGCACGCACGCACGCATGCACGCGCACGCACACACACACACACACACACACACACACACACACACACACACACACACACACACACACACACACACACACACACACTTTTCAGTTTTTCAGTTTTTTCAGGTTTTCAGAAGAATTTGAATATATTGTCTAGGCCTACTGTTAATTTTTCAGTGAACCGCCGTATTGGCAACTTTTTGTGTTATCCTTTTTAGCATAACCTTTGACTGTAGGCTACTACCTGTAGTCCTGTATACTGTTATAAACACACGTGTTAAGTATTCAAAATACTTAACACATGTGTTAAGTATTGAAAGTATTCAATCAATCAATCAATCAATCAATCAATCAATCAATCAATCAATCAATCAATCAAAAAGGCCTATGTGTCTAAATTTGGTAACATGAACCTATGGCGATAGATGTTAATTGATTCATCATATTCACAAAATATAGAGTGATAGTCAGACTAGACTTCTGAATTGACCATAGGTTGCAGTGATGGACAGTAGGCCTACTGTGGATTTGGATTCCGAGCCTAACCCATCTGCCAAGTTTGGTCATTAATCATTATGGTCTATACTGAAATCCAGACAGGCCTACTTTTAGGACGGAAGAATAATAATCCTTTACAAGAAAGTGTTCCCCAAAATGATGATCAAGCATTTGTCACAGGAGGATTATCCCAAAGCTGAGAAGCTCTCTCTCCAATACAACGAATTGAATTTGAAAACAGGCCACAAGATTGATGGTGTGTGCGTGACCTGTCAGCCAGCTCCCCCTTGTGGCTACCATATACTACTGCGGGTAGGGGGCGCTGTCACATTTTTCAAGGAGACCAAAACAAAACTTGACCTTTTCCATTCATCCGGTGGTGTCCGTCAGTCGCTTCCGGGGCACACGAGCTTGTTGAAGTCTTGTGGATAATATGAATGCATGAAAGAAGAATATTTATTTATACAAACGACTTATGGCACATTTCTGCCAGAATATAACGTAAAGGTTCAGTATAATTCCCGTCTATGTGGTGTTTTACAGTCAGAAAGCCGTGCTGAACACACTGTGCGCGGTGAAGTGGTGTTGTTGCAGCGCGCTGTGCAGTTGGCGCTGAAGGAAAGGAAGGAGCCTTTTTGTGTCCACTGTCCAGAGTGGTAAAGATGTCTGCGGAAGAGGCGGATAAGACAGCCCAGGCTGCTGATGCCAATGCCGGCGGGGATGAAGAGGAGGAGTGGCTCTATGGAGGTAATAGTACAATAATAATGTACCGTAATCGTATACCAGTGGTTCCCAAAGTGGCGTCCGGGGACCCCCCAGGGGCCCTTGAGGGAGTTTCAGGGGGTCCCTAGCTAGATGATAGATAGGAGCGAAATGGACCCTTATGGGTCTGTAACTCAGAGAGGGCACATTTGTACACTCAGAGTTAAATCAACATTGATTTTACAATAGCCTATAAATTGGGGGTCCCAGAGATAGAAATGCCATTAAATGATTGTCCATAGCCTAATGCATGTCAAGCTGGTCGTCCTTGAAATTAAAATGGTTGAGAATCAACTCTTATAGGGGGGTCCCTGGCATATATTTTTTTTCAAATTGGGGTCCGCAGGCTAATAAATGTCAATTTGGGGTTCCTTGACATGAAAGAGTTTGGGAACCACTGAACTGGCATTAAACAATGTCTGCAGTGCATTGCTAGATGATAGTAGCAACTTGCTGGCCTAGTAGGAGCAATAAGTGATCTTCCTTTGTTAAAGTTAAGTGTTAAAATAGCTCTATATTCTTCTGATTCTGTACTCATTGCTTGAGTGTTTGTTCTACTGTAACAGGGGTCTCTTCAGCTTTTTAGCAAGCAGAAAATACATTTTCAGGACGACAAAATAGTGAATAATTAAAATAAAATTGCTACACAAGCCCTATTCCAAAAATAGCAAATCTACAAAGTACAACTCGCAAGGTGTGATGATGATGCTGTGTGAGGAGCTTGTAATGTAGATCTGCTATTTTTGGAATAGGGCTTAGTAGTTAAACTGTTGCTCATTTTGACATCTGTCTAGTAGTGCACTGTTTCCCATTTGTGGGTCGCGGACACATTGTTATGGGTCCCCTTAGTTTTTGTTTCCTGCATTTGGGTTTTAATTATTATTTCAAAACATTTTCAAAAAACATTCCCAAAAAAGTTAAACTTGTACTAAATAACAAAATCCAATGATTTTTTTCAGTAATGATGTCATGAAACTAAGGAAAGAAAATTCCATAAATTAGAACAAATATTTAAGAAGTAATGAATAGCCGATCTACGCTACGCTGTGAGCTTGTAGATCTGCTATTTTCACTAGTTTGGCTCCCGGGCAAATATCTAATTTCTGTTTTGGGTCACGTCTGAAAAGTTTGAGAACCACTGGTCTAGTGATTAGGAATTGCGACTTGTAAACTTAATAAAACCCCAGCAATGTAACAAAAAAATATAACTTGTCTTTTTGTAGATGAAGGCGAGGAGAAAGAAGGGGATGAGGAAGTCAAGTTGAGCGCTGCGGTCAGGTAACCTCCATCTCACGTTTTTACCTGTCATGTAATGATACTGCATACTTGATGGCTTCAACCTGAGGAGCATATTGTGCAACAAGACACCATTACGTTATAGAGCGTCGCAGTCCCGCCCCCTACCATGGACCAGGAAATGAATCCCAATGCATTTTTCCCATAGACATTTCAAAAAGTATTTATTTAAAGACGGTTACGCCGCGGACAAAGCCAACTCGAGTCGTGACAACTCATGACAACACAAACAATATTTTGGACCAAACAAATAATTACAAAGAAGAAAAACAACAAAGAAAGTGTTGTAACCTGCCGTTTTTTTCTTCTTTCTAATTATTTGTTCGGCCCAAAAAATTGTGTTTGTTGTCATGATTTTTCACGACTCGAGTTGGCTTTGTCCGCGGCGTAAACGTCTTTAAATAAATACTTTCTGAAATGTCTATGAGGAAAATGAACGGAGAATCATTTCCTGGTCTATTGTGGGCATATATATTTATCTATCGTGTGCCCGTTTTATTTCTGGTGCCTGGTTTGTAACTTAAAGCGGTTTTAAATTGAACGTTTTCCCAGTGGAGCTGCCGATGCACCCGTTGTCCCTGAGACAGAGGATGCCCCTGCTGTGGCCACAGGAAATGGAGTGGCTTCCGAGGTGGGTAGCATTCTCACACACACACACACACACACACACACCTACCCAGTCTCACAGAAATACGTAAATATGTGTACGTAATATACACGTACTGGAAAACCCCAAAATCCTTGCATATGACACTGAAATCCTCCCCATAGACAATGACGGATGGGCACCGTCTCTGCCGAACTTGAGCCACGGCAGACACCACCGAGCGGCACACTGGGGATTAGATCCCTTTAATATCTTGACTGTTTTCTTACTTCTTATTTGGATCTTCAGTCTTAATTATCTTCTTCCCCTAAAGCACTCTCACATGTTTACAATCTGTTTATGGTTGGTAACTGTCTGTCCGTCTCTCTCTGTGTCAGCCTGCTGGAGAGGCTGCAGCAGGTGAGGATGAAGACAGTGACAGCGACAGTGATGATGACGACGACGATGTCCGTGTCACCATTGGAGACATTAAAACCGGAGCGCCACAGTACACGTAGGTCCAAGTGAAGGCTATTTCACACCTTGGCCTGCTAGTTGATCAGGCCGTGATCGTCCCATCGTCCTCTCCACCTAATAATGCTAACCTGTGTCAGACTTCCTCTTTGTCTTTTTGAGGGGCGCTAGCCAATGTCATGTGGCAGCCAAGTCTATGAATATGAATGTCATGAAAGGTTTTAAGGGGGAGTGAAATCCAATCACAACTGAACAGCGCCAGACCAAATCTGCTGATGGCAAACATTATTTTGCAATGGCAGATTTGTTTTGTTTTCCAGGTTATATTTAGGCTGCCACTGACAGGAAAACATTATCTACCCCCTTGCCTAATGTTATGCCTCGGCCTAGGGGAACCGAGACAAAACATAAGGTGTGGAAAAACCGACCTTCCCAACTCCCAGGAACTGCCGTCCAAACGGTTTACTTATCGATGTTTTCCAAGAGTGGAGGACTGAACAACAAAACAAAACTAGAAAGAAAAAGGGAATGCTTGCCTCACTGAATTCAAAACCAAAATACAATGGCTAACCTCCTTAGCAGAAAACAAAGTCCAAACCATAAAACAAAAATCAGCCCCCCCTTCCCTTTAGCTGAGAACCCTAACCACTAGCGGAAAAAAACTCTGCCTAAGGCCGAGTTCGAGTCGGACTGTTATCTTTTACCTACATGTTGAATCAAGTGTTGCAATGATGTGATAATAGGCTACATATCTGTTCGGCTTCACATGCACAAAAGTACCTACAAAGGTAACAACGGAATGGACGGGTTGGGAGTCAGGAAGGCACGGGTTTGCTGTCACCGGCTCTCTGACAGTCTTTTAAACTTGAAGTCGAAGTCCTCTGAGCACCAATCCGGAGAGGCTGCGTCTGTTCCTGGCACTCTCCCTGTTACAATAATCCAATCACACCACGGCACATGCACGCACGCAAGCCTGCACACAAACAAACACACACACACACACACACACACACAGGAGAAAACACTTCCCATCATATTCATAAACTTTAATATCATAACACCTAAGTTCGGCCTGGCAGTACGTAGTATACCAATATGCTGTGTTATGTGCTGTATATCATCTGTATATCAATTAAAAGCTTTGTTTTCTTCTCACAGGCCCTATGGAGCACCACCTGTCAACCTCAACATTAAAACAACAGGCACCAGACCTTATGGACAAGGTGATTACAAACTACTGCAGCTATTTTGAGTTTTACCGAAATTCCATTGTGTTCTAGCAAATTGAATGGTATGGCATAAGCTCAGATAGTACAGCAGCATAACGGATATGTGTAGGTCCGCTAACGAGTACGTTGTTTTGTTTCCATTATAGCAAAGCTGAAGGGAGTGGATATGGATACTCCTGGGAACATCAACGGGGTTCCAGTACTGGAGGTGGACATGGAGTCTTTTGAAGAGAAGCCTTGGAGGAAGCCAGGTGTGTGTGTGTGTGTGTGTGTGTGTGTGTGTCTGTCTGTCTGTCTGATATTGTTATGTGGTTTTATTTGTCTTGCATTTTTGTGCCTAATGAGAGGTTTGTTTTGGTTGTATTCACATGAGAGAGTGATTAATGATATACCGGTATACATGCACACACATAATATGAGAGAGTGACTGTTGGTGTGTGTAGGGGCGGAACTGTCTGACTGTGTTTATGTGTGTAGGAGCGGACGTGTCTGAGTGTAGGAGCGGACGTGTCTGACTGTGTTTATGTGTGTAGGAGCTGACCTGTCTGACTGTGTTTATGTGTGTAGGAGCTGACCTGTCTGACTGTGTTTATGTGTGTAGGAGCGGACCTGTCTGACTACTTCAACTATGGCTTCAACGAGGACACATGGAAGGTGTACTGCGAGAAGCAGAAGAGGATGCGCTTGGGTCAGGAGGTCACCACGGTTGGTTCAATAACCAGCAAGATCACAGTAAGAGGCCGCTAAACGGCACGCAGCCGCCACCTCACACCGTAAAAACCCAATTTAGTCGTCATGCCAATTGATTCCTCCCCATACACACATTTCTGTGTTGCCACTGCTGTTGTATCCTATACTGGCTCACCTGCCAGTGAGGAGCCCCCACCAGGAGGACGTAGAGCCTTCGTCCTACTCCTCCCGCCCAACACTCCCCCCGCTGACAGGTGCCGCCCCACCCCAGCCCGTAGGAGTACGTGCAATGACAATTATCACCCTCTCCGCCCGGCTTCCCTCCCCCAAAACACGTGCCAATTGTGTACGAGAACTTCGTGTAGATATATATAAAAAAATATAGATGCCTCATTGGCCGCTGCATTTCATTGGAGCGACATGTCTCCATTGAAGGCAGGAAGTCAAGCGGAAGTGCCGTAGGGAAGCGTGAATTCCGTTTGTGTCCGAGCATAGGCATGGTAACGCCCAGCCTGCATGTGATTGGCCTACCGACACTGTCCTCCGAGGTGGATATGCTGGATGCCTGGATAGTCTGATGCGAGGGTGGTGGCTGGTGGGATAATATGTTTATTATGGCGTTTGCTTTGATGGAATAATTGATTGAACATGCACGCCATAATATGATTTGATTTGGGTGTGTTCTAAAATAAAGTGTTTGTGTTGTGTAATTTGTTTGTATGTGTAAACTTGAAACATTATTGTACTATAAAAAGGTCTATTTTCCCTTCATCTTTATCCTTTTTTGTGTAATAGTATTAGTTTACTATAATTAGATTAATACACGATAATCAACAGTATCAAAGCAAACGGCATAAACAATAAGTTTGCCTCTTCTACAAAATAACACTTACAAGTTAGTTACAAGGCTCGTGTCGCGCGTGTCAAGCTGTCATTCTCTTGTAGCCTATTATTTATTTCTCAATCTCACCACAGAGTAACCTGCGTCTCGGAGGACAGACAAGACGGGCAGTGTCAGTAGACCAATCACAGGCAGGCGGGGCGTTACCATGCCTCAGCCGTGCCTATGCTCTGACACAAACGGAAATGCAGGGAAGCACTGAAGGCACGCTGCGTCGCTGCCCAAGTGACGTAACTCATGCGACTCCTCCATGTCTCTGGCTGTCACTCAACTGACTACTGGCCAATCACAGCGCGTCTATTCCGCGACTTCCATTACACACGCGGAAGCTTGACAAGCTTCGCAAGCTTGCAAGGAATCTTGGGAAAGGAGTATTTGAAGTGGTCAAACAAGCAATAGGCGTTCATAAGCATAAAACATGAACCATCTCGGAAATGTCATGAAAGCAAAAGGTCAAAGAAAGCCTCGATCTGTGATTTCTTCAACTGGTTGGCTATGTGTTAGTTCGAACGTCAGCAACCTAGGTGTAGAATGATAATGCCTACACATCATTACATATTCAGCCATAAGATTTAAGAGAGCTGTAGTAACTCTGTTACTCTGTGACCCCCCCAGGTTCAGCAGGGCAGGACAGGTAATGAGAAGGATAATATGTCCAATATCTCCAGCCTGCCCGTTCACACCACAAAGCCGGAGTTCATCTCTCCGGCAAACATCTACAACAAGCCTCCCATGAGCCACCAGAGCCAGGTCACCACCAGGTCTGCAATGCAGATACCTGCTTACGACACACAGGAGAAAATGTAAGACATACATCTAACAATGTATTTCTCATTGAACGATCGTAGCAGTAAACGGAAAGTGATCAGACTTGGGAGATGAAATAGACATGGAAAAGGATGTGTGTGTGTGGGGGAGGGGGAATGGAAATACACCTAAATGGCTTTTCCTTGTGGACTTTAGCTTTTGAGATGTCAGAATAGAGGTTTGATTGAGAATGGTAGTTGGGGTGTCGTGATGTTTACCTGTTACGCAGTTAAAGACAAAGTGATGGTACTGAACAATATTTTTGGAGTCAATTGAAACGCACATTTAATGTTAAACTCACACTGCTTTCCTGTGCAGACGCACCACACCCACATAATGAAACGCACCCGGATTTCTCCATTTTGAAAGAAATGCATCAGTTTCTCTGTATGAAATAACCTCCCATTTACTGTGTGTGGTCCTCTGTTTTCTGTTTTGTATTGGTAGGATCTCCCCTCCTCAATGGAATCAGAATCTCGCCCCGGCTCAGGACTATTTCCCGTAAGTGGGTGATTGAATAGTTTATTAGACAGAAATGTAAAAGCAGCAACAGTACAGTCAAACACTTGGTCCAAAAGGGATAGCACAAAAAAAGACCTTACTTACGGTCTGGTTTCCATTTAGGCCCTAGGGCCTATGCATTCTTACAAGAGGAACATGGTCATGAATTGTATCCATATATTATGCTACGGTGCGTACGCTCTTCCGACATGTCAATAGTCAGACTGCTCCAACATGCGGAAAACGACCGGATAACGTTGGCGAACATGCGTTAAGGTTGGCGACCGGATTAAGGTTGGCGAACATGCGCTGCTCCGTGCTTGCAGTTATGGTTGGGTTAGGGTTTGAGGTAGGTTGTCGGACTAATGACCCTATGCTACTGTACTAATGTGTGGGTTCCTCTGTCAGGAAGACCAGCGGTATCGATGTGATCGGCGGAGGGACAGCCACCATCAGCAGAGTGGAGGGACGACGCAGGCACAACCTGGAGGGAAACAACATTCAGGTAAAGCAAACCAACCACACAGCAGGGTTGATTTCGCCGACTGACACTATGACGGAAATGTTTGTCGACTACCTTTTTCATTTAAAAATAATATATGAATAAATACTTTACGGTATTACAATTATTACTGTATTACAAAAAAAGTATATAGAGTGATAATTCGATAAGCTTTCCATGACATGTTTGTTGTGTTTGGTGAGAAAACATTGCATATACTGTACTAATAATATTCCCAAACACACATGTTTATATCGATATAGTACAACATCATTTATAAGGAATCTAGTCATTAGATAACTGATTTTTGGCACATCCCTAATAACTGCTGAACATGAATAATTGTTGATAAGCACAGGCGTGAAAATAGAACTCTGTAGTGAATGCTATCACAATGTTCTGTCATCGCACATTATCACATGACTGCCATGGATCCATATGAATCCATAACAACTTGTTACATCCAGGCCTGAGTTTGAGCCTTTCCCCATGTGTGTTTGGCCACGCAGGTGATCTCCGATGGGCACACCTCATCGGACGTGGAACCACCCCCGGGCCAAAAGAATCAGATGCCTCCTAATTTCTTCCCTCCTGGACCGAACATGCCCCCGAACATGCCCCCTCCACCCTTCCTCCCTCCTCCCCCCAACGTCTCGGCACCCCCACAGCTCATCCCCCCGCCACGTAAGTGCCCACAGTCAACTCAGCTGTGAGCATTACTCTGCCTGCCTCTAAATTCATTCAGATTGTGCGTGTGCGTATGTGGGACTGTGTGTGTGTGTGTGTGTGTGTGCTTGTAGATCGTCTATTTTCACTACTTTTGTGTGACACTATTCATTGTATGATGAACACAATTGATTAATGTATTTACGAAAAAACATACGTTACTTGAAATACGGAGATACAATATTTCTGTCCGACAGTAACGATGTGTAGCAGGTGCATGAGTGCATTTTTTGATTTGTGTTTGTGTTTTTGATTGACTGTTTCTCTACTCATCTCTCTGTTCTTAGGAATGCCCATCACTGTCCCTCCCCCAGGGTTCCCCCCTCCACCTAGCGGACCGCCTCCTTCTCTCATCCCTACCATGGACAGGTAAACGCATGCACACACAACAACACACTGAATCCTTAACAATACAACGCGTAGTTGCTAATGTTCTCTCTCCTCTCTCTCTCTCTCTCTCTCTCCTCTCTCTCCTCTCTCTCTCTCTCTCTCTCTCTCTCTCCTCTCTCTCCTCTCTCTCTCTCTCTCTCTCTCTCTCTCTCTCTCTCTCTCTCTCAGTAGCCATCCTGGAGGTTATGATAACCGCCCTGTCCCACCATATCCCTTCCCTCAGGGTAAGAATTACAACATGGAACAAAACACAGACTTTGATCTACTTACAAAAATGCATACAAATACATTGCGTACACCCGATGAACACTGCGTTTGACGTCATTGGGCGTACATTTAGAAATACACAGAACACATCGGGTATTTTTCCCCCACACCTTATACGCATGTACAGTATATGAACTTCTCACATCAGAACAATGGGATTTATGTTAAAAAATCTGCAACATTTCCCTTGAGCCACTTTAAATATTGCGTCCTTATGTTCGGCTTGTCATAGGTGAAAAGTGTAACATGCGAACAAGGCCTTGTGAGATTGTAGAACGGCTATTTCCACTATTCCTTGACGTACGGAAAAGTATAGGGCTTAAGTGGTTCATCCAATTGCACTACACCCAACACAGACTTACCGAGCAATCCTCTCTTCACGATTCATGCCCAGGTGCATACCCTCCTCCCATGCCGGGCAATGTGGCCCCGCCTTGGCCCCCCATGATGGATAACTCCAAGCCGTGGGACTACTACCCCGGGCCCGGACCCGGGCCCGGGCCCCGTCGCGAGGAGAAGAGAGAAAAGGAGCGAGAGAGGCCCCGGGAGAGGCCACATGAACGGGAGAGGGAACACAGCCCCTCAGCTATGAGCTACACCAGGTGAGGAACACATGTGGCGCAAATCTTTGAATATATATTATTTCAGAGCGAACTCAAATCTTTGCTTCTGGGGGGGTTCCCTGGAACTAAATATTTTCAGATTGTGGTCGGCGGGCCAAATTCATATAATTTTTGGGGTCCTTGACATGAAAAACTTTGAGAACCACTGATATAGAAACCATAGGTCTTTCAGAAAACTGTCCTGATTTAGAAGACATTTTTAGGTCTAAATGGGTTAACCGGCTCACGTCTAACCTGTCGTCTCTGTCTGTGCCCTCCGCAGTGATGAGGAGCGTTACCGTTACCGCGAGTACCAGGAGCGCGGCTACGGGGAGCGCGGCCACCGTGAGCGGGCAAGCAGAGAGAAAGAGGACAGAGGACACAGAGAGAGCTCTAGAAGACACAGGGAGAAGGAGGAGGGACGCCACAAGTCCTCACGCAGGTAGACACACACACACACACACACCCTCTCTCACCGCAGCATGCTTGGTCACCCGCTACGAAGGTGATAATCACCAGTAGGTTACTTATCAAGACGATCTTATCGTCTTACTGCATGTAGTCTGGGAGCCTACTGGTTGAGATTAGGAAACAAGAAAGTGACCGCGCTGCTCCGTGCTTGCGGTTATGTTTAGGTTAGGGTATGAGGTGGGTTGTCGTTCTCAGTAGGCTCCCAGCATGTGCAGTAGGCCAATAAGATCGTCTTGATAAGTAACCTACTGGTGATTATCGGTTGAGTCCAACCAATATTTTCACGTCTTCCCCCTTCTCCGCTCCCTCCATTGGCTCCCGGTTACTGCCCGCACAGAGTACAAAACACTGATGTTAGCCTACAAAGCAACCAAAGGTATGGCACCCCCCATATCTTCAAAGTATGATCCACCCCTAACCCCTCCCCCCCCCCCCCACCCCCACCACACCTCCCTTTGAATGAACTCCCCATTACGGCCGAGCTACACCGAGCCCCGCATACGCGCACTTTAAAATAGGACTGGATCTATAAGTGCGTGTATGCGTTTGTGCGTATACGCGCAAACGCACGCTGAAAAGCCTGGTTTAGCTCGGCCGTTAGTGCTGCACGATTCAAATGTGAATCTCGATTTTCCTCCACAAGAATTGAGATCAATTCACAATTCTCATTTTTAGAATTGAGATCGGTGTTTGAAATCTAGATTTTTTTTTCTTCGATTAATCATGCAGCACTACTCCCCATTGCAATTAGAACTGCAGACTCACTCCCAATCTTCCGCCGTAGTCTAAAAACTCACCACTTCAGACTCGACCTTAGTCCGTAGCACTGGCCATATAGCACTTGCCCTTGCCTCGACGACCTTGAAGGCTTATGCAAAGGCTATAATATGTCATTTAGATATAATGTAGACAGATGCCAGGTCATTATTGATCTGGTATTCTATAGCATTCCATAGTGTTTATAGTTTCAATGTACGGATATTCTACTATGTTTTAGTTTACTTGTGATCCTAAATGACTATTTTGATGCATTTGATGTACTGTATTACCATGTGTTGTTCTTTTAAGTCGCTCTGGATTAAGAGTGTCTTCTAAATGCCTAAATGAGATGTTCTGTTAGATATTGTTTTTTTGTTGTGCCGTTATCCACGGTTCGCTTTGACCTTTTCTCCTCCACATCCCCATTTCTCCCCCAACGCCTTTCTCCCTTATTAACCCCCCTCCTCCTCCAATGCCACAACCTCCTATTTCTGCCTCTTCCACCACTCTTCCCCCCACCCTCTTCTGCGTGAGCAGCACTAGCAGGAGGAGACACGACAGCGAGGAGGGCGACAGCCACCGGAGACACAAACACAAGAAAAGCAAGAGGAGCAAGGAGGGCAAGGAGGCCAGTGAGGAGATCAGCGCGGACCAGGAGAACCAGGAGGCCATGGAATGACCATGAGCAACCTCTACTCCTTCACTTTAATCCCTCCCTCCCTCGGATCTATTCTTCTATCGCTCTTTTGTTTTTCTCCCTCCACGAAAAGAGAGGAAATGAGAAGTGTGAGCTCCTCCTCCCTTCACATCCCTCCATTCTTCTCCTGTGTCTTTTTAAAACACCGTTTCTCCACATCGGTTTGAGAAAACGGGCCTGTGACTCTCGAGAGTGTACTAGAAATGCAGCCAATTCTCGAGTTGAATAATTACCGAGGATCTTGCAGCATAGATTGGGGTGCCAGTAGTTAAGTTCAGTGATTCTTACTCTTTTTAATTTCAAGGACCCCCAGTTTTATATGCATTGGGCCACGGACCCCCATTTGATACAAATGTTCTTTCTACACTGGAAAATCCTCAAGTGTTAATTTAACTTGACAGTGTCAGAGTTACAGACCCCTAATGGTCCATTTGGACCAGTGTGGTCGATCATCTATATTAACAATATCCAGGTCTACAAAGTAGACACAAAACCTCTTGTTTTCCAACGATGCTGTTGCTAACGCGGAGACCATGGATGGGCATCTTGACCCGGACCAGACGTGGAGGAACGGTGTTTTAAAAGGCGAAACGGACGCGTGAGGAGCAGAGGGGTGTGTTTTCGGAGGTCTGTGGAAGTGTTGGCTCTGTACCTCTACATTCCTCTCCTGGCCTCTAACCTCCCATCCCAGACCTAGAACAAGGAGGGTGTCTGTTTCTCCTGCGTTCACTCCTCCTCCTCACCCTCTTATAATGTTAGATCACGCTCAGAGGTTTTGTTGTTGACGTTGTTTGGATGATCCCCTAACTAAGTATGTCTCTATTTTTCTCCCCCCCAGTCATTTATTTTGTTGTAACATTTTCTTGTCCTGTATAGATACATCTACAGAATGTTGTCAAGTTTGTTGAATTAAAAAACAAACAAGCTTTTGATAAGATTTGTCTTGCTGTCTTTTGTTATTTTAGTCCACTTGCCAGAATGTGAACCCAAACATTTTGAGTACCCTAACACCGGGGCCCCACCGGGCGTGTCAGCGTCGCGTCTCCGTCACCGTCAGGGAATGTTCCCTTTTTAATCAATGAAGGGTGGCGCCACTGCCCGCGTTGCGTGACAGCATTAAAATTGCCCCGGTTCGTTTTTTGACGCACGCAACGGAGACGCAACGCGTCCGGTGGAGCCCCGGCGTAAGGTTTTATTGTCTCCACCAGGCCGAAGGAACATTTTCAACTCAGCCTCATGGTGGCGCTATAACTTTCCGAAAAGTGTTTTACCTCCAACTGCACGGATTTGTGGATAACTTTGTATGCCAACTCCCTAGAGGCCAAGGAAAAACCTTTGCCTGGAATCTTTCACATTTGCTCTTTATAACGCCACCAGGAGGCCGACATATGTAAAACACATTTTCTAATATTACTCCTTCAGATGTTATTCAAATTTCACGCAAATCGGTACACATGCTCTCCATAGTCATGTGATCAAGACGGGTTTGTTTGATTTCTCATAATCCACCTTCATTGCCTACGATTGGCTTCTAAACTTTTCAGGAGTAGCCCGCTTTGTACCCGTTTTGTACAAATTGCCACAATTACTCAACGCAGCGTCCGATTGCGGTGAAACTGCATGCATATTCCCACTAGGCTGAGGAAGAAATGCCACTTGACAGTTTTCAAATCAGCCTCATGGTGGCGCTACAACAGGCCAAGCCGTGTCTCACACACACGATGATTATATTACTCCTAAACATTTTGCCAAACATCTCACACACTCCTATCCTCCTGGTGGAGACCTGTGCCCAGAAGGGCACTTTTTCTAGTGTTAGAAATGTTGATTATGGGTCCCCAGCATTTAGAAACTGCCGGATGCTAACGTGCATATGTTGGGCAATTTTCATAATTAGCATAATAAGCTGGGGTACCATCCAATATAAGGCAACATTTTCAAAATATATGCTTTAAGTCAGGGATTCTAAACATTTTTGGCTGGGGACCCCCGAAAATGCTTTGGCCATGTCTTGCAACACCCACCACGCCCCCTCTCCACCAACAATACAAATTGGCCACTACAATAACCTTAATAATAGAGAAAATACATCAAATAAATACTGAAACCAGATATAATCATTAAGGAAGGTTTATGCATTGCTATGTGTACTACCGCTATGTAAACTCTAAATTTCCATTTTCCAGCCATTCAGTTATTTTTTTTCTTTTTTTAAAAAATCATTTGGGGAACCCCCCCCAAAATAATTTCGGGACCCCCCGAGGGGTCGTGTCCCCCAGGTTGAGAACCCCTGCTTTAAGTAGCATGTGAGGGGTCAAACTAGGGGTTTTTCATGATTCTGAATACATTGTGTTTTTCGTGAAACTAATGCTTGCAATGGATTCAGAATCATGAAAACCCCCTGATTTGACCTGTCCCATGGTACTTAAAGCATAATGACATTTTGAAAATGTTGCCTTATATTGGATGTTAATGGTACCCCAGCTTATTATGCTAATTATGAAAATTGCCCAACATACCGGTATGCAAGTTAGCATCCAGCCGTTTCTAAATGCTGGGGACCCATACTCAACATAAAACTTTAGGCTACTCAAAATGTCCGGGTTCACAATGGGGCTCTAGGGCTGGCAAGACTATTTGTGGGGTTATAGTGGGTTTTTTGAGGGGTGCTCCTATGCCCAGCTTTGTATGTTTGTGTGTACACCATAGCGATGATTTGATTGGCTGAGCACGGGATGTGAGGATAAAAATCACACCCGTGTGAAGTGAGGGGTGCTCTTATCATCATACGTCATCTCATTACAGCCTATCACAATTTGTGTTCTCACTTTTGTCTTCAATGTTTGTGTTTACACACTTGTCTTCAATGTGTTAACACGATGTTTGGCTGGACATAGGAGCGCCCCTCAAAAAAGTGATTTTATTTCTATTCAATTCAGATATACTTGCACAAAAAATACTATAAACTATTTTACGCTACTGGCCACTGGGTATAATTATGGCATTATTGGAATCACACATTTAGATATGAAAAGTGGTTACAAAGATTTCTGTTGCAGATGATACTGTTTTTCTGCTAAACCTAACCAGCAGGTGGGGGTGTAGAGTCCAGCTTTGCCTGACTACCTGTCATTGTACAATACATTTCAAGTAGCCTAGATATAATGTAGCTGTGATTTCAAAGTGGTTTACATTTCTCTCATTGGCAAATTAGACCGGGAGCCGTGGGGGTGAACGTGGTTTCGTCAGATAAAGTTTTTTTTTTCTCAACTGATTCTTGTAGCTTCGGGTCACCACTCAAGAATTCAAGAGGGTGCCCACACTGCCCTTGGGCATTTTTAGTTATTAACCCCTTAATTAAACCCCAGGGGGGAAAAATCTAAAACATCGGAGTTGGAACCTGAGACCTTGACCAGCCCCATTTACACGCTGAGAGCTGTTCATGAGGTGGACAGGCGCTGCCCCCGTCGGCGGGGGCAATGGGGCTCAAGAGGTTTTAATGCCTGAAACACTAACACATCCCTGAAAATAAAGTTTTATGGTATTTCATGCGAAATACATGATCTACTCTAAATGCATCAAATTTGCTTTCTACATGTGTTTATGAATGTGGATATGCACAATGTATTAGATTTATGATGAATGCATTATTAATTCATGCATATTAACCCCTTCATGCCCCAACCCCCCAAAATCCCATAAAAGATATCTTTTGAGGTCTAAATGCATCAAATTAGCTGTCTAGAGTGTTTATCCATGAATGTGGATATGTACAATATATTTGATTTCAGAATAGGGCATTTTTAGATTAACCCTGTCATGCTTAACACAGCAAAAGCCCATCAAATACAATAATCAATGCAAATGCAACACATTTGCATTCCAAAATATGCTTATTTGGAAGTGGTCATGTCCACCATGACCACTTCCTTTCCTATGAATTAACTCACATATTACTTTATTACGCTTATGGGGCGGCGGTGGCTGGTAAGAGTGGCTGGATGGTAACCGCAAGGTTGCCAGTTCGAACCCGGGCTCCCCCAGAGTTAGTGTCGAAGTGTCCTTGAGCAAGAATCTGAACCCCTAGGTTTCCGCCGCCATCGTCCAGATGGCACTTGCCTAGAATGCCTAGCACAAGGTGAAGAGAGTGTGGAAATCAGACCTCAAAAGACGGCTGTTTGTAGCTACAGTGGAGTCAGTGCTGCCATATGGGGATTGACCATCATAGTACAGCAAGGAAGGGACCTGGATGGAGTCTGTTTCCAATACAATGAGAACACAACCTTCTGGGATAGAAACATTGTTGATAGGAGGAGATATGTCATGATAGGACATGGTATTTCTAGCTGACCCCTGTCTCCCTGGCATCTCTGGTGACTGACCTGTGACCTGATATTGTAATCACAGTACCTCAGAGATTAAATAGGTAGACATTACTGTCTGACAGCTATGTGGTTGACATCAGCTGGATGGTCCAAAGGTCTGATCCATCCATTTTTCTTGGACTTTGTCCTTCTACAACAAACATAAAGTGCCAAAATGTCACTTGAACCTCTTGGCACTTTTGTTTGTTTGTTTTTGTAAGTACATGCAGATAAAACTGTGCTCTCTGGAAACCCTCTTAAGGGTCAGTAGCATTGGGTACGTTTACATGAGGTCTTTCAACCCCTCTTAATTCCGAATAGAAGTTAAATCCTATTAAACGTTGTCATGTAAACACCTACAAAAACGTAAATCCGAATGAAAATGCTCGATGCGATTTAAAAACCATTCCGATGTCACTGGCCGGATTATTCCGATGTTGAATGCGATTGGCCGAAAGTTGGACTCATGTATACACTGCTTCGGATGTAAATTCATTCTGGTCTTTCTGAGCATGCTCATTGCCAAGGCGCTCCAACTCCAAGGCGCTCATATCCAAGGCGCGCCGAGGAGTTTGCACATAGAGCGCGTTATTTCGAAATGCCGTCAGTCCGCTGTTCAGTAATCTCTCTCACACACACACACACACACACACACACAGTCCCAAGAATACGCTATTATCGCTATAATGTCCATCCTATCCCTTTAAACTTTTATAGGCTATAACTTGCCTATTCCAAGTTGCAACCAAAACGTCATGAAACATAACGGCTTTGCAGTTTAATTGGGACACGTTGTCAGCCTGTAGATCAGCGCTTACTTACACAATGTACGTGCATTGTGCAAAGACGAATCACAAATAAACCCAATAGCCTTGTGAGGCGCACAGCGAAAACTTGATAAATGCGATGTGTGTGTGTGTGTGTGTTCAACAGTCTCTCTCTCTCTCTCTCTCTCTCTCTCCTCTCAAAAATAACGAGCGACCCTTGATACAATAATAATCAGTGTGCGTGCCCTGGCCGTGCTGTAGTGTAGATAATAAAGTACAAATAAAAACGAGATGATCACCTTCCCAGCGGAGAAGGGGAGCCGCAGCGGGTGGGGAATAAAAGACGGTAAACATATACGCCCGCCCCTATCCAACCAGCAGCCTCAAAGCTACTGCAGAATGAAATGATGGGATTTCAAAGTATCGTCTTTCACATAATGAATGAACTGCCTATATTGTATGTGTCCAACACGTGAATTAACATGTATCATGTCTTATATCACATCTCCTTGTAAACGCTCATTCGGAATGACCATTTCCCATGTAAACACGCAGCAAAAAACATTACTTCGGATGTATTTTATTCGGAAGTATTTATTCGGAATGATCAGCCTGCATGTAACCGCGGCCAGTGACATGAAGATTAGGTTTCCATAAGTCTTAACTATTCATATTTTCATGGTGTGTGCTTACTTTCTCACAGCGCTGTACTTACTTTCACTGATTTAGTTTGTTAAATGTATGATCTTGTCTTGTGTGACACTAACTTAGTTATGGAAATGCAATAGGAGTGTGCTGAACTTTTCCAATTCCAAGATTAAGAAACCATATTACTATACTAAGTGAAAGATCTCGCCAAGGAATGCCAAATGTGAGGGAAATCAGTGTTGATGATGCTTTGGCGCATCTGCAATCTTTGAATACCATAGTGAATATTTGGTCTCAGCAATATCAATTATCCAGTCGACAAAAGGTCAAACGGCTACAAAACACCATATAGCTTCTCAAAGGGTTCCTATATGAGAGGATTAGGATTCCACATATTGCTGAACAAAGTCTAGTTTTCCTTCTCCAGAGCCCCCATGTGTTGTTTGTTTTGTTGCATCACCATTGCAAGCTATAAAGGAAGATTTTCTGCAGAGGCCATAATATCAGTGAAGTGAAATGCCAAAGGGAATAGGCTGGATCTTGCAGTTGTAACAGAGCGGGAAAAACAGTGAGCGTGAAGGCAAAAGAGAAGGTTTACCGTGATTAACTTGGTGCCATACACAGACAAGAGACAGCAACCCTACACAAGCAACCAGGGAGCCATTATGTATTTTGCTATTGTTGCATTACTGTGTCTTTTCCGAGTGGGATGTTCCGCTTCTCTGACCAGCTCGAGCTGCGAGGATCTATTAAAACCAATAGAAATAAGCAGTACAGAGGTAAGTGAACACTATCGTGTGAAGAATCTAGTAAAACCAATAGAAATGAGCAGTAAAGAGGTCAGTGAAAACTATATGTGTGAAGCCAGTACTCACGCTACTGTACTACATGTGTTGTATATATTCCCTCATCCAGATTTTGGGGAAATGGTTATACATTGGGTCCAGCTCAGATCTTCCAGGAAGCCGTTCCATAGGCCACCTGCTGACAAGTCTCTGGCTTGATGTTACTCCAACCACACAGGAGAACACACTTAACGCATTGATGCCTGATGCAACGTATACGTTGTTCTACCCTTGATGCCGGCGCGCTCTCTGCGTCTCATCAGCTATTGCTATACATGTATCAACATAACTATTTAAAAAATAATTAATCAGAATTTGAAGGTTTTTAGAAACCTTAGGTCAGGCCCTAGAAGGCGTTCCCAGATTCGGCCTCAGGCATCAATGGGTTAATCTCATGCAGACCCAGAGAGTGTAAGTCTGTAAAGATACCAGTGCTACTTTACATGGTGTATTTATGTAAATGTATCAATACTGCAATGTAGATATACTCTGCAGGCGTTGACACTAAGGGTTGCCCACCTGCCCCAGGCAGGTAAATAAAACCTTTGGGCAGGTGGAGTTTGCTTTCAGGTTTCCCCGACTGGGCAAGTGCTCGTTTGAGAGGGGACGCAATCGAGATATCTGTCTAAACACCTGGGTGGCCAGAGCACTCTTGTCTTCTGGTCTGTGGAATGTAAAATAAGAGCACTGTTTACCTATAATGTTTTTTTTTCCACTTAAAAATCTAAAATAACAAGTGTGAACCCATAGTCATATTCATAGCTATGTAGGTATTTGGCATAAAAATTGAGGTATGATGTTTCTTATCGCACAGCCCCAGAAAGCAAAAGATAAGATAAGTGTTAAATTGAATGTAGTTCATTTTATAAAGGACGATTTACTTTTTGGGCAAGTGGACATGACCTTCTTTGGGCTAGTAGCCTATAGAACATGACCTGTACTTGCACAATACCTTAGTGTCAACCCCTGGACTCTGTTACAAGTACAACTTAAAAGTCCCGTATTCCAAATGTACTTGAGTAAAATTACAAAAGTATCGGCATCCAGATATACTTAAAGTATCATGAGTAAAAATAATCATCATGCAGAATGTCCCATTTCACAAGTTCGAAATGTATAGACTTTGTAAAATGTAAGTCTTTTGAGAATCTACAAGCTCACAATGTGTCGAAGTTTACTTTCCACCTTCAACAACTGATCAACATTGTAGATCAGCTATTTTCACAATTTTGTTTAACAATTTTGCAATAGGGTGGGGGCATGCAAAGGTTTGTGATAGGTCCAGGGGACCCTTGGGGCTTGGACCCTTACGGGTCCATGTGGTTCCATTTGAACACTCAATTATAGTTAAGGGGCTCTCTTTAAATGAAGCATTTGAGAACCACTAGTACTAGTTGGACTCCTAATGTGCCATAATAGTGTCATAATAAATAAGTGTATGTATATTCTGAAGAAAACCTGGAGATTGACATTCAGTAAGTGGGTGTTATGATCAAAATAAGAACATCATAATGGTGTGTAAAACAGAAAATCTAAAATTTGCCACGGACAAGACCAAGTCTTTGCCACGGACACATTTGTCTGTGTATGGACATGTTGGTGACCCCTGGATAGGTCCCATATTTACTTTCACTTGATATTTCTTTTACCGTTGTTCCTCCCATCACAGATATGGAGATTGTTCCAGCTACAATTTCAGTATGACTTTTGAAAACAGCACTATGTTGATTGGTAAGTAGAGAAAAGAAGAGTTCAAGTGGTAAGGGATGTTCCACCTTAATAACCTATTAAAATAGTTCATGAGGCGTTCTGTTTGTGATCGTGTATTGGTTTTTGTGCGTCTGTGTGTTTCCCAGAGGAACCATTTTACATGAAGGAGGTGTACTTGAGGAGTGACTGCCCTGACTGTCTGGCCATCCATGAAGAGGTCATCTCTGGGAAAGACACCTTCACCAGCGTTATGCTATTTAGTAAGAACAAATCTTTTTTTTTACCTTTATTTTACATAATGATGAAAGTGAAGCTACAGTAACTGTTAAAATCCAACTTTTAACTTGGCTTATGCATTTTGATGTCCAGGTAAGAGGAAGAGTGTCTCCCCTGCTGTTGTAGAGATGTTTCAGAAACAAGTGGAGTGCTTCAAGATGCCACCCCCAATTATGATTGACACAAACTATGGTACTGTACAACTTTAATCTAACATTTGTCTTGTTATTGTTGTAGAATGAATATCATTCATGCACAACAATAATGCCTAATTTATGCACCTTTGTACGCCAGTGTCATGTGCTGGGTTGTTGTGACTGTGAGCCTGTAGCTATTTTCACCTTCATACGATGATGTATAAATTAGGCTTAAGCCTATTTAGATGTTTGTTATGTTGCTAAATCTCTCCTTTCCTTGTTCACAGAAATCTGTCCAGAGCCCACTTCACCCATGCAAGGTCTAGACGGCCTTAATTCCTTACTTGTTCCTTACTTGTCTGAGGCCAAGATGGCGCATCTTGGCCTCAGACTGCTGGATAGACTTTTTGACATGTTTGTGAACTGAAACTGACCGTCCATCAGCTTCGTTTATAACCTACAGATGATAGAATTTGCATCATTTGTAGTCTTAATTCATAATGATCTTTAAACAGCAATTTGTGTTTCCCTTATTGTCATTGCAGATGGCTAGTTGATAGGCTAAGGAAAATATAGTGTTTTACACACAAGTTAGATCAACTGAAAGTACTGTAGAAGAGTTTCATTTCCAAATGAGATATACTATATAAATTCAGAAAATGACAGCAGTACAAATTCTCATCATTTTTGAATAACGTTTAAAGGACAACTTTAGTTTTTTTCAACCAAGTTTCATGTTTTAGGATGTTATTAGAGAAAGTAAAAGATGAGTGTTATTTTCTTTCCATTTGCTGCTTTCTTTCGTTTTAGGGATTTTAGCTGTTTTTGACAGGGGGCAGGGGCATTCAAGCATGGGGCTAAATATGTATTTTTTTACAAAATATTATGGCGATTTTTTATTTTATTATTTACTATCGCCATAATATTCTGTAAAAAAATACATATTTAGCCCCATGCTCGAATGCCCCTGCCCCCCTGTCAAAAACAGCTAAAATCCCTAAAACGAAAGAAAGCAGCAAATGAAAAAAAATGACACTCATCTTTTAGTTTCTCTAATATCATAAAACATGAACCTTGGTTGAAAAAAAACTAAAGTTGTCCTTTAAACTAATCTGAGATATGTATTACAGAATAGCAACACTCTGGAAATATCTTTTAAATATATTTTAGAATAAAATCTTTCAAATTAATCTGTTGTCTACTCTCATCTTTGTAGCTCAATTCATTTTTGTTTCATTTTTTCACTCATAATATACACAATGTGTCAAAACAGGAGTGTTAAATGTGGCACAACCCTGCAAGGGGAGGCAATTCAAAATGTAACTTGCTGGTCGGTCTGTCCATCTTCTTGCTGCTTTGGTCCCAAACTAATTATCTCGGAAACTACCTGCTGGATTGCCATGTCAATTTCTGTGCACCTAAATAAATCCAATGGAGTGCATGCATGCTCTGTGGAAGATGGCCCCTTCTGTTGACCACCACACCTACACCAACCAAAATTGACCACCACACAACACCTATGCCAACCATAGGTCAAAAGGTTTTGACTATTGTTTAATTACCAATCCCATTGATTTGCTTTAATAACTGTCTTCTACACTGAGCCATCCCAAACTAGCAAAGTGTGTCAACATACTTGGACTTTGTGTATGGCATTACAAGTTACGACACAGTTTGTTTGTGTGTTTGTACACATGCATGTGTGTGCTATCTACATTCCGTCGAGGTGGCTCTGAAGCTGGCGAAACATGTCTCCTGATCCAACAAAATGTCATTATTGGAGACAGCACATCTATTCAGTTCTATACTTAGTTCCTCCCGTTCCTATTGGAACATTGGGCGACGGGTCCCCTCCATTTGCTCCGGTCCCTGGCGACCCTTCTTGCTCTGTGCCTCCCTCTCTTCCTCTTTCCACCTTCTGGCATCCAGTCCATTGCCACAGTTCAGTTCTATATACTACAGAGTATATTACTGTCCCTATTCATTTAGTAGAATGAACCGTGCCATTTTGAGTATCCAACATCTATAACGATGAATGGATCGGTAGAACGTGTCCACGTATTTACAGCACACAATGGAAATGTTTAAGGGCCAAACTGGGAGTCATGCAGCATGAGTTAGTATGAGCGTGTGCATCTCTCTCAACAGATCCTTTATGTTAATAGTGCATTCTCAACATATGTACCCACCAGCCCTTTATTAAGGTTTTTACCAGCTGATTCGAAGAATCGGCAGGTCAATATTAGCATGGGAAACTTGCAACACTGGTAGTCAGTGAGAAAAATACCTCTTCTTATTGTGTCTTACAAAAATATTGATATGTACCCAGTGCAGTTATCGACAGAGTAGTTGTTTGCACCAGTAATTGTGTAGTTTTCGAAAGGACATCACATTAGTGAAGTGTCTTGTTTTTCTCCTAGAAGCCAATAAGGACAACCAAATGAGCCTATAACAGTCCATTTGGACAGTCTCAGAGTTTGTTCTAGGGTCCTTTGGTTCCATTTTGTACTAGGCTACACTCACCTGGACAGATCCTGTTGTTGTTTACACACACACACACACACACACACACACACACACACACACACACACACACATAAACAGACACAGATATATACATTTCAGATAATAGCACAATTCTGAAGATAATGCATCAGCTGGTAATTAATTGATTTGAATCAATTCTTGTTTTTCACTGACAGCCGATCCACAATCCCACTTGGTAACAACACCCAATTGCCAAACGGATAGTGAATGCTCCTATCCTTAATTGCAAGCGTATATCCCAAATGATTGCCCCAACTCTGCATAATGTAAGAGACAACCTGAAATACCTGAAAAAGACCACCGCACCTTGGTGGGAATCAAGCCAAGACTAGTAGGAAGGCCCTGGAGGAACTCAACCCAAGACGTCTAAACTGTAGTGTAGTCTGTATAGCAGCATACAAGTGTGACAAATCTCTCCCGACTCTGTAACAAGAACCAAGCGTTGAAAATGCAATTGCTTTACACCAGGTGTACAATACCAACTAATTTACCACATTATAGCTTCATAATCAAATGGTCAAGTAAAATCAGAATAGAAAACACTTGTTTATGGGTAGTTTATTTCTGTACACCTGCTCATGGGTCAACATACATATATTACATCTCTCTCACACACAGACATTCAAAATACTCTACAGGTTATATAAAAAGGACTGACTCATTCATTGGGCAGGGTCCAGTCATGGACTGAGATCTACTGTGGACAGTTGCATCCATGTCCACAGAACTGTACGTGCACGCTCCACACACAAACAACTCAGACACATGTCTGCATATGGCCTTAAGCCCGGTGTATACTTTGTCGTACGAGTCGTGTTTAGATAGGCTATTTTCAGCGTGACACATCGCACGACAAAGTATACGTCATTATTAGTGATCAGACCTCTAGAAACAGGGAAAAGGAGGCCACCCAGCGGAGATCAGGGCAATAGGCTTAATTTATATTTCATCACCCGATGAAAATAACATTTAAATTAGGCTTTACAGTTTGCCATGTAGACTAAAGTGAAGTCTGAGCTTCGTGATAAGAAATACATTTTCCAAGCTACAGAAGAAGACTGGAACCATTGTGTACTCTTAAAGACAACGATGCTTCTTTTTGTTGTTTTTGGACAATTTACCGGGGTACTTACATATGCCATAATTCAATAGATTCAGCCAATGCGACATCTTTATTCTGTTTAATCCCCTGAGTGTGACCAATAGAATCACCAGAGAGACCTGTCGTGAACCTAGTGGCTCATTGCTCAAATTCTTTCAACTAATGTGAATTTTCACCCTGGCCTGGACCATGACCAATCCATTTAAGAATCCCTACCAAAAGGGTGTCGACTTAAAAAACAAAAATCTACATGGCCATCTTTTCCTGTTCCCTTTCATGCTCATGAACTCTTAAGGCATGTACAAAGCAAAATCCAGACTGTTATTTTAACTCCTGAGTGTTTTTACACTCAAATTTAAATTAACACTGAAAGTGTCCCTTTCGGTGGTGCATTGTGCACTTTCACATGCTTTCACTCCTAAGGCATATCTGATATTAGCTGATGAAAACAAGGAGTGAACAGTGATCAAGTTAGTCACCACAAAGATATGAAGGTGAGTGTGTTTGGGCACATCTTAGTACTTTCTCACAACATTAGACATCCATGTTTAACCACTTATACCCCGCTTAGTTGACCGGATTCCCAAGGGCTTTATACTCTCCTACTTTACACTAAACATCTAAACAATAGCCAATCAACAAGTTTGTAGATCTGATATATTTGCCAAATGTTAACCCCAGACGAGAGCTGCTAGGGATAAAGTGGTTAAAACACACACACACACACACACACACACACACACACACACACACACACACACACACACACGGTCAGTAGACTAGAGGCCATGTGAAGATTGAAGTAAACAAAATTATCAAATGTTTGTGTGCTTTTGTGTTAACACAGAACCACAGTGCATCAGAGCCCATTTAGAACAGCCATAGCATACCATATTCAAAAATAATCTAGGCCTATCTCATAAATCCACATTATGACACGTGAGCGCGCATGTGCACACACACACACACACACACACACACACACACACACACACACACACACACACACACACACGATTAGAACAAAAGTATCAAGATCAGTTATGGCAAAGTAATGGTTTAAAGACAGAACCCTGCTTTATAGGGCTAATAATAGTTCTATATATTTGATTTGTCTATTTTTGCTATTCCTTTGTACTCTCTCTCACTCACACACACGCACACACCAAACAGGTAAACAAAACTAAAGATACAAAAAGTGAAGGAAACATTTTGCTCTGGATCACCAATGGGCTTGTCTCCCGCTTCAATGTTTCACTGCCACTTAGCAGCAATTGCTAAGCAGCAAGAGAGTTCCAGTCCATCAAATTGGACACGGATAACGCTGAAATGCCATTGTTCCAGGTACAGGTGTTATCAGAGGTCCGTACATCCTATGGAGAGCACAGTCTGCGTGAGTACAGTGTGATTGTCTCTGGGTTGTGAATGCACATTCAAAATCGTGCAGAATTATGGGAGGGGTGGTGGGGGATTGTTAACAATTGATGCCAACAAAAGCGACATTGGGTATTGTTGTGGTCGATCTCTACGCTGCTATAATAAGGCTAGTCAATTTGCTACAACGGTTGTTTTAGATGGAGGTTCCATACACGTTTCGGTTTGTTTTGAGTTCCACAGAATAACCCAGAAGACCAAACCGTTCCAATAGCACTGGGGTGTATTTTTTTGCAAGTGTAATTGTCTGCATGACGTATGTAGTTTATGAACATGTTCAAAGAGATGTATCATGTTCAGATTGTGCCTTTCACTTAGGTAAGGGAAGGTGGGGAGGCCAAAAGAATTCCAGTTGTAGCGAACAAAAACCAAGCGAGGAGTCCAAAAATCTCCAGTTCCCAGTTTCATCATGCTGCTCAAGGCTGGATCTCCTTTGACAACCCACGGGCTGGTGTCCATCAACATGGCTTGAGGGTGTCGGAGCATTTGAGCCCCTCCAAGACATCAAGGTTAGAAGATCAATGCACTCCATAAAAGTATATACTGACTTTGTAAACATGTATATAGAATGTGAGGGTAGGGGAGTGGGCCAGGAAAAATGTAGAAAGGGTGGTACCCTGTAAACATAAAATGGTGGTGTATTTCAAGGGTGGGTGGGCTGTTTCCGAGGACCGCAACAGTCGCAGCGTTTCTGTGACAGAACCGGGCAGCGTAGTCGAGCTGCAGTGCAACTAGTCTGGTCTGAAGATGGGGATCTTGGGTAGGAATTCTATTAGGATCACCTGTAGGTGAAAAGAGGTGGAGATTAATGTCACGCTGATCACTGACCAAAGAAGACAGTGAACATGCTGGCCTGCCAAGACACCTATCGTGATTTCAGATACTCACGTATTCCATCATGTTGTTAGTTTCACACTTCCGTTTGCTCAGTATCCAATGCAAACACAACTGAGAGAGAGAGAGAGAAAGTAGCAGCATTCAGAAAAACAGTTCCTCCTACAGGTTTCATATGCACATTATGTGTTTCGTACACAACATTCACCTTGTGGTAGAGTCTGCTGTTCTCCCACTCAAGAAGCTTCTCCATGGATCTCCGTGTCTATGTTTATCAAAGAGAGTAAGAAGGGCATGAGATGGCATTCCCTTTACAAAACACATAAACATCCGTTTTGTCACACCATCACTAAACTCGAGTACAATTTATCCAATGTAATATATTCCATAAAAAATATTTCTCGTCAAAATATATTGAAGTACAGCAATACATGGCAACTTGAGGTACTCTTCTTTAATATTATGGGTACAGGCTTTCGTTCCGACACTATTATTGGTCCGACAGTCATTAGACCGGGAACCTACCTTAAACCCTAACCTAACCATAACCGCAAGCACGGGAGCAGTGCCTGTTCGAGCGATAGTCAGACCGCTGTTCCCGCATGTCGGACTGATGCGCTGTCGGAATTACCATCGGATACCTTTAATATTTCCTCATGACTTTACCAAAAAAAAGAAAATAGATGTCATGGGGGGGCTATCATAGGGGGGCAAAATCTGTGAAAGACAGGTGGGTATTTTTTTTTTATTATTTCCCTAAAAAATAATAATGGAGCTGGCAACTTCTCCTTTGGTCCACCCATTCCTGTGAGGTCCAGTGAGAGAGAAAAATGTGGGTGTATGGGATTTTTCTATATCACTATCACTAAACATGGGTGAAATTCCCCCAAACACCTGCCTGTAGAAAAAAACAGGAATGTGGGCAGGGAAACAAACCTACCTTCTATGATGTCACCAAGCATCATGAAGGTACTGAAAGACCCACCCACCTCAGACATCAGCAACATTATGAAAATTACAAAAATATAATATTCTGGGTGAAAATCACCCAGGTTTAGTGTTCTAGGGTTAAAGGTACTGATACAGTGTGTGCGTTTGTGAGTTGTGAGTGTGTGCGTTTGTGTCTAACCCTCTTGCTGAGGCAGATGACAGGCCACAGGCTGAAGCCCAACGTGCAACAGCAGCAAAGGCAGCCACATAATAGCCAGCGCACATTCACTGGTAGTGTCTTCTTCAGGCAACCATTCACGCGGTTGATGCTGGCCTTAAACTCCTCTGGGGCCACCTGAGAAAAGACAGAAATGGTCCCACCGACTCAATTTATTTTCATACCACCTGATTGCCGTAGCTTCACGATATGATTTTACTTAAAGGACGACAAATTATATCATTGAATTATTATCACCGCGCACTAACAAGGCTTTAAAGGTGGCAACATGGCTATAGTAAGATACTGACCTTCCCTGTGAGTGCTGAAGGAAACTCAGATTCAAATTTGTTGCTGAGTCCAAACCTGTCAGTGTAAGGGTCAAAATGTTACAAATTAACTCTAAAATCTGAAAATCATGCAAGCCATTCTCTCGTTCTAATCTAAATGGTCTAAGAGCCACTTTGGGTGCTAACACACAAGAGATTTGTATAATGCTAGAGTGGATCATCAAGCTTACTTTCACACTGGGAGTCAATCTTAATTATGCATTAATAATTAAGTCTAGAACAAAAGTATTAAATCACAATATTTGTCTTTATTCACTTTTCTACCGCATTTCCATTTGGACTGTCATAAAATATCTCACTGCCCACTATTCAGTCCCAGTTTATTGGTGTAGAAATTAATGAGTTTCAGTTGGTGATAAAATAATCCAGTGGTTTTCAACCCTTTTCATATCAAGGGTCCATTATTTATTCTGCATTTATTTTGAGCCATGGGCCAGCATTTGATGAGATTTTGCCTCTCAGACCGAAGACTTATATGTGACTTCTTGTCATTTAGGTAATGCAGATGTTTAATAATAATTTAACCCTTGAGAGCGTAAGGGGTCTCAAGGGGTCATTTTACACTCTCAAGAGTTAAAGATCTATAAGGGTCCATTTGGTTACCAACTCTCCATTATTTAGCTGGGAACCACCTGGAACCTCCTCAAGGACCACTGGTTGAAAACAGAGATAATCAATGGCGTAGGTTAAATTCTTTGCTGTTTTGGGGAAAAGGCAGAACAGCAGCACCTAATAAAAGTTGGCTTGACGTTTAAGTATGCAAAACGTGGGTAACCTGCCATGACAAGAACTGAACGCAGATGATTTCACAAGCCAATCCCCCAACACACACACGCCAACCCAGCCCCATTATTAGCCAGATTATCTACTGTTCAGCGAAATGATGTTAACTCCAATGCAATGTGGCTGCTAGCCCGTCTCCGGACCCCCCGGGTTGAGCTCCTTTGGACCTACCACGTAGGGTCCGGTCTCACCGGCGTCAAGCGACATGGGATGCAATCTGACTTTCCCTGTTTTACATCTGTGCTGCGGTGTGGGTGTCACGCTGACATATTCAAAAAGAAGCATATGAACGCTATAGGATACAACGAACCCTCTCACCCCCCCCGCCAACGGCTCAGAAGCCGTTAAGTATTTTTAATGTTTGTACGACCGTTTTGGCAGCTCTGAAATTCTCTCTTGTTGACATCCCATTGTACCGCCTCTCGGCATCTCGGTTGGCTAGCAGCGCCTCCCTACGCGCCTCGTAGGCGCAGCTAGCCAACCGAGATGTCAACAAGGAGGGACCGAAGAGAGAATTTCAGAGCTGGCAAAACGGTCGTACAAACATTAAAAATACTTAACGGCTTCTGTGCCGTTCGGGGGGGGGGTGAGAGGGTTCGTTGTATCCTATAGCGTCCATATGCTTCGTTTGGAATATGTCAGCGTGACACCCACACCGCAGCACAGGGCTAAGTCAGGGGAAATCAGATTGCGTCCCATGTCGCTTGAATCCGGTGAGAAGGAACCCTACATAAAGTCATCAAAATGTCAGAAACTTTAACGTAGGGTTCCGAAAGGAGCTATGTGGCTGCTAGCTTCTCCATGGGGCTTCACGTTCAACTAGGTGGCTAGCCGAGTAGCCAGGAGCTAGAATATAAACTATACAACGAAGGAAGGATCCGTCGGTGAGGTCACACCAGAGAGAGCGTCAGACAGAATCGGGGTATGGGGGTTGGGGCCTTTGAAATGGAAATGCGTCGGAGCCGTTCTTCTCATCGTGTGATTATTATTAGAAACATTACTTTTTCCAGATGAAGATACGCATGTTTTGTCGAGTCCATCTATGAAGAATAAAGATGTATGTAAATGTTCAGTTTAGCACACACTTCCGCTTGTGTGCGGCGTCGTCAAAGACCCATCCTTGGTATGTTTATGGTTGCGGCCACATAGCCTGAAGCTAGGTCACCACCAGTGTGTGTGTGTTCCCCTAAAACGTTAAAACATCGATGTCAACTTAATCAAAACACGGCGGATGGATCGTCGTTTTCCCATACTACTCACACAGTGACGTGGCCCGAGCCCCGGACCACCACCGGGTCGGGAGCGTACTTGAGGAGCTGCTCCTCCGCGGCCCTGTCCTCGTCCTCCTCCTCCTCCTCCTCCTCCTCTTCGTAGATCTCGTCAAAGTCCTCCATCATCGCACGACTCGGCCTGGCGGTGCTGCTAGTCGCGCTGCCCGGAAGAAGACGAGGAGGCGCCGCCGGGAGAGACACGATGATGCCGACGGTAAAAAAAAGAAACAATAATATAACAATGATAATCGAACCTCTCGATGAGAACAGAAAACACAACACGGGGAGGGAAATAAAGACGCCGACCAACCAACCCCCGTTCACATCGTTGTGTTCAGAAGAGACCACAGTGACTGACTCCACAGCAAAACATCAACATCCGCCGCAGTTCCCACGCCACGCCGGAAGAGGGGGGGGGGGTCAAGGTGATGACGTCACGGACGTGCATAGTTGTGATTTTTGTGTGCGCTTTAATTTATATTTTAATTTCATAGAAGTTAGTATTGCTTTTAGTGCGAACTAAGTTAGTTGGCAAATCTCTAAAACCTTACTGAACTTCACCCACTTAAATTTGGAATTAGAACAGTCTCACATTTTTACCCCGGCCATTTACAAAAAAAAGTTAAAAAAAATGAATCTTGTTATGTATTGCTGTTGTTTTTTTTTAATACAAAAAGTTGCACAGCGTCGTGAGACGAGAGCTTGTAGATCGGCGCGGGACACCGTCGTACGAAGGAGCACAGACTACTAGGCAGCAGTGTTGCCATGTCCGCTTATTATAAGCGACGTTTTGGGCTTGTCTCCTAATGTTTTAAACCAGTGTTTAATAATGTCAAGGCAAGGCAAATGAATATATATTTTGCGGATCTGAAAACATTTTATGCCAGGGACCGGACCACCATACAAGACTAAAGTTTATAAAATATTCCACTTTCTTGTTTCTCTCGCAAAACCTGGCAACAACACTGCTAGGCAGACCAATCTTCCGGCTTAGTTCCTTAGTTCCGGCTAGAGTTCCGGCTTAGTTTCTTCCTGGTAGCGATACTTCCTGAAGAAACAGCACAGCGCAGTTTGAATTTTCATGAAACATGTTCTTGAAGAATCTGCTCAGAGACGCGACTCCTGAGTTCACCGTCGGGATTCTAACGGCAGTCTTCTTGTCGTGTACTTTGTCTGGTCTCAAGGCCACACTTCTAACCGACGCGGTCTTCAGCCTGGGTGCCGGTGCTTTTCGAGATGCTCAGGTGCACACCCTGTTCACTTACCCTTTCCACCACAGAACCACTGCCCAGCTGCTGCTGTGCGTCGCCGTTTTCGTGGTCCTCTGTGGCAGTTTCGAAAAGAGCGTCGGTACCGTCCGCTTTCTGTTCCTGTTCCTGCTGCTGTCAACGGCCACAGGCTCGTGCTACGCTTTGATGGATCTAATACAGTCTGAGGGCAGCGGCACAAACTGCGTCGAAGGGTTGGTCCCCATCACCCTGGCTCTCGTGGCTGTAACCACAATGCACACACGTATGGCTAAAAGTTTCCTCTGTGGAGTCAGTTTTCCCACCATTGCTCTCCCGTGGGTGTTCCTCATCTTGACAACCATCTTCATCCCACACGCCGTGCTCCCTTGCAACGTCGTTGCAATTGTGATCGGATGGATGTATGGCAAGGGATGGTTCAGCTTTGTGGACATGTCTGAGGCCAAGGCTTGTGCGCTGGAGAAGAAGCTACCTTTCAGGTTGCTGAGGAACATTAGTGGCTCTCTGTACATCCCTGCTTCCACAGAAGAGCGAAGGAAAACGAAGACCCTCCTTCCAGTCATCAATCCAACCCCTGGCTCTTACCCAGTCCAAGCCTATGCGCCAATGTCCAGCATCCAAGCTACTGAGACCACTTCCAAGACATATGAAGGATGGCCACAGTTGGCCAATGACATGTATAGTCCAGCTGCTTCTCCTCTCAGTCCTCATGAGCATGGCCATGGACACAGCTGCAGCCACGGTCATGGTCACACTCATAGCCAGATATAGATATGTCTGTTTTTGCTCAACAGCAGGGTGGCATGAGGTTACAGACAATTCAAAACAGACAATGTATGCAAGTCATTCTTTGCATTTGTTTCCTGCACAAACCTCTAGAGAGACAGAGGTGGACTATCTGTAACTTTGCTTACTCTGCTTTTGGCAAATAGGCTGGCTAGTAATCTTTGCTTACATCGATGTAAGAAGAAAGACATAAGGTTGGTGAGGGGTGCGTTAAGACGACCGGATTAAGGTTGGTGAGGGGTGCGTTAAAACGACCGGATTAAGGTTGGTGAGGGGTGCGTTAAGGGTTGGGAGAGGGTTAGGTTTAGGTGTGCTGCCCCGTGGGAGGTTAGGGTTTGAGATAGGTTGTAGGACTAATGACTGGTCTAAACTAAGTACTGCACTCAAGAAGAAATGCAAATATGACTGTCTTTAAAATGTCTCTCATATATATATATATCTTAAGGTATATTTTTATGTTTCTACAAAAATAAACAAGTTTTTATATAACTGGTTCTAACTGTTGTTGAAAATGACACCATTGCCAATAAGCTGTCCTACATCATCGAAATTCACATTGGCCATTCACGGTCTCTGTTCAGTGCAGTGAAAAATACAAGAGTAGTCCCCAAGCATTTCAGTTTATTTCACTCACACAAATATATTCATCCAGAACATTACACACACATTTGTCATATTATTTGTGACTAACTGGAGCCAAGTGGCTGAGTCATCAATGTAGTGCAGAATCAGATCATATTGTAATTACATTACATCTATTGCTCGAATGCACATTCATTCCTCCCAGGAGTCTCCATAGACGTTCTTCTTGCCTAGTGAGAAGGGGAGAGAAAAAGTCATGACAATCCTGACAATTAATTGAATGTCAGGTTCCATTCAATGAAACATTTGAGTGCTTTTTAACATGACTTCTGATAAGCCCCAAAGGCAGCCATATGGTGACAAGTTATTTTTGATGCGGCAGCTCACCGTCATTCTTAGGCAGAGACCTGTCGGGCTCCCTCTCGGGGGGACTTTTGAGCAGTGTCTCAGCCTTTTGGGTGAGTGTGACCTCATAGTTCTCTCTGTTCTTCGTCCTTAAATCCTCATAGAGTATCACCTTCTTCCTGGGCTCATCATCATCCTCCATGTATGACTGGACTGAAGGGGAAAGGGAGGTTACTCAGGTTAGTTTGGGTTGGTAAAAGAGCTTGGGTCCATAGAGATGGATGGAAGTCTAAACATTGGTATGCAGAGTAGAGGTACATTATTAATTTGGCAATACAATTTAGGAAAAAGGTTCTATATTCAATTAATCAATTTCCCCAACATTTACTTTTCAGTAGTATTCAGTTCAAATCAACGGATTAGTACTTCCATTTTATATCATATATGCCAAACCTCTCTCTCACACACACACACACACACACACACACACACACACACACACACACACACACACACACACACACACACACACACACACACACACACACACACACACACACACACACACACACACACACACACACACACACACACACACAGCCAGCCATAATGTAGGATCACAATAACAATGTTTTAATCATGTTCACGTGTGTGTGGATTGCCATGAAACTTGCCGAGTGTTGTAGAAATGCCCTTTCGACAGTTTCATATATAGGCCTATTTAGGATTTATAAATTCAAGAATTGTCATATTCATTATGCAGTTAATCAACAAATGTACATTTACTGGAATGGTTAAATAGTAGTAAGCCACTTTAGCCTGGCTCCAGCCCTGAATCGCTACCATTTAAAAAAAAATGTAAACAAAATGAAAATTCTGACTGAGTGTCAGGCTAAAGCCACTTAAAACTTTGTATGCATTTATATGAATACAGGTGCAGTTCATTATCACTTTACCTGGAGGGTTGATGTCATCTGCTCTCCCTGGTTGTAGAGGTGGCTCATCACTGTATTCGTAGTCTCTTCTTTGATGTGGGATCTGGCTTGAGGATTCTGCAGGAGGCTGGAACATGGCATCAAATGACGGTGCGTTTGGGTCACCGTCACCCATCTCTGACTGGACACCCTGGGGACTGAGAGAACAGCATAGCAACAAATAGTTTAATGGTTGATAGAATAGAAAGAATGTTTGTGTAAATTATGGGGAGAGCACATGATACATTTGTTTGATATTTAAAACATAATTTTCCCCTGATGAAAGCTTAACCGCCGAAATGTTGGATTCATTTGTCTTAACCTGCTGCATCCTATTGTGTAATGTTCAAGATTCCCTCTGATATTAAAACATGAACAATATTGATGTGAAGCTGGTTTTGGTGCTACTGACTGTTGTAGAGGTAGTGCTGATCTTTTTCTCATAGCTTCTCCCAGTGGTGAGTTCTCCAGCCTCTTGAACTTTTCCTGGCATACCTTCATGTAAGACATCTTCCCAACCATGTAGCCACATAATCCTGCAACTGCAAAGACAACCAGACACACAGGCTTTGTAAGAATATATACATAAAATAATAATTACAAACAATGCTTAATAAAATGGTACTATACAGAAACATCAAATGAGCTCACATGCAACTTTGGGTGAAGATCCAAACCTTGGAGATGCAGCCAGAGTTCCTATATATAGAATTAATGGAACATGTTATTGACAAAGTACATTTGCACATAATTTGTCCTCTGCAGGTGTGAGGGCATCATATTGGCATACATACACGGTACACAGTGGCAGTATGTTCTTTTTGCGATTTATAGTCTACATACTGTATGGTGTATATGGCAGCCTCCATAACTTAAATTATAAAGTCAAGAGGTATTTGCAAACATCAAATGAAGTTATAGGAGAAAGGGACTAGTTGGTATCTATGGTGTGGCGTTACCTCGAGCAATTAGGCCCCGAGTGATGGCCATGCTCACTACTGAGAACGGCAGCGCTGAAAAAGAGGGAACAGAAAATAATGGACGTCAATGACAGCATGCTTTGGGAACTAAATTTAGAAGTCTTATTTTAGCATGGATAATCATTTGTCAGAATGACACGTGTACTCTTTGTGCATGTAGATAAACTTACACCTGTACATAAAGCTTTCCTGATTGCATTCCTTGAAGACCCTTTTCTCGTCGTCAGTGGGAACATAATCCACACCCACACCCCATGGCCCCTTTGTAGAGACACACACACACACACACACACACACACACACACACACACACAGAGAGAGAGACGAAGAGAGTTGTAGTTTTATTTGTACTCAGGCAAAGTGAGATGAAAAGCAAAACCTCTCAAGCCCTACTAAAATAGCCTATCTACACAAGCTAGGTCATTATTGTTGAATGGTATGTCCAAAATAGGTAGGTTGAACATGGTTACATTACATACATCACTTGCAGGCTAGCTTAAAAAATAACAGGATTTGCACCAGAATGAATGTGTGAGCTGTTGTAGCTAACCTAGCATTAATATCTACTGCACCACAGCTACATTACATAGCTATAGTAGTAACGTTAGTACAGTTGTATAACCTGTGCTGCGCGCTGCCTCTCATCGGAATGACCGGTTGATGACATGTTGAAAACAATGTCGGTGTCAATTTTCACAGCATGTGAATAATCAAAGTGCACGCAGACAGTGGGTTTGACTCAGGTTTGACTTCATAGATGCAGGCACAATGTCACCACAGCATTACACCAGAAACTGACATGACCCGGAAGCTAAATGGTAAAACGAGAAGGTTTGCGGGATTATAAAAAAACAATAATACAAAGCTCGTGATTTTCTTTTTAACCTAATGAACATCATTGTTAGATTATATAATGATTTTTTTAATTAGAAATTGCATTAGTGAAAAATGCCCTTATCTGACAGTATATCGCACACAATCCATTGAAGTTAAACTTTTATTTTGGAATCGAACATTTGTCCCGGAAGTGACTGCACAAAAGTTGCGTTTGGGTTCTTTCAGGACAAGAATCTAACTTCGAGCACGGGGTTGTTGTATTCAGCAACCGATTAATGAATAGCCTACCAGAAGCAGATACAAAACCATGTGCATGTTATAAATAATTTTAAGTGTTAAAGCTGCAATCTGGAACCTTAATTTTTTTTTAAATCTTTTTGCCAAACGGTATGGTTGGTTGGGTAGCTAAATAAATCTGCAGTGGTTGAGGCAATGGTTATAACTAGAAATGTGCAATTCTGGTAAATTGCAAGTGTGGTTGCACTGACGTGAGTCGCAAGGAAAGAATCCACTCCATTTGTGCCAGCAAAGTGAACCTGCTTTTTGTTAACTTTTGCACAACAGTGTGTGACTCATGTGAAGCATGACCAAATTAAAGCTTCACTTTTCTGTTGTGCAAAAGTTAACAAAAAGCAGGTTCACTTTGCTGGCAAAAACGTCTCTGACCGAGAGTGTGTTGCGACCTTGAACCTTGGAGGGCAGTTGGTGGAGGTGCTCAAAAACTCAGAGACACAGCCGTCTCCATTGCTCCAATCATCACCCACATAATTAATCCATCAAACAGGGATAGGTCGCTGAAGATTTGCAAAAGTAAGCACTCTGCACAAGAAAGGCAGCAAATTATACCCCGGTAAACTCCCGCCCTATTTCTATTCTTAGCTCCATCTCGAAAGTGATGGAAAAAAATGTCAATGAACAGGTTGAGAAGTATCTTGCAGAAAAAAAAGGAATGTACAAATTAATCTGGCCCCAGGCCAGAACCAATTGGTTTTGATAGCACATCAGTGCGCTGCATGCAATCCTACCTGAAGGGGAGAGAACAGATGGTGGAGGTGAACGGAACACTGCCCCCCCCCCCCCCCCCCCCCCCCCCTCCTAGTGAGCTGCGGCGTTCCACAAGGAAGCATACTAGGGCCTTTTCCTGCGACAGCTTGTGACTGCAATTTGTTCCTGTTTGCGGATGACTCAGACCTGCTGGTCTCGGACAGGGACAAATGGAGGACCCTGAAGTAAACAAGTTATTTTTTTCTTTTGAACTTTGTTTTTATTTCAATTTTTTATCCACCAAATAATGAATGAACAGAAATCAGATCAAATATAAATAAATAAAAACAAAAAAACATAACAAAGACAACAAAAGAAACCCAAAGAAAAACAGAAAAACAGCTTGACATAAACTACAACAATGTTTCAAATTAAGTGCAAGGCAAGACAGGAAAGGGCAGGAGACATGACTCACAATATAATATACAGCAGATATGACATTAAAGCATTCTTACAGACAAAACAATCACTACAATTAGTGCTTTTTCTGGTTTTATCCTCGTAGCAGCTTTTGTATTGACCTGTACTTTCGTTGAACTGTACCCATTCTACAAACTGTTAATAACATTTTCAATCAATCAATGGAACTCTTACTCTACCCCCCCCCCCCTCCCCTTTTTTTCCTGTGACTGTAGAGTCCATTCTATGTCTGTAGATGTTGGACTCTGAAGCCTATCCTGCAGAAGTCCCTGTGTGCAGTTCTGAACATCAACCGGAAAGAGCATGTTACCAACAAGCATCTGTATTGGGGGGTTAACAACCAAGGGTGAGTGAGAATATAGGAATACCAAACAAGGCCACTTTACCAACTCGCCCCGGGCGTACAGCCGGCGGAACTGCCGGCCTGGTATTCCTAAGTAACCTAAGTAAATTATGCTTAAACCTAACCGTATTTCCTAACCTTAACCTCCGTAAAACTATGCCTAAACCTAACCCTATACCTAAACTTAACCCTTTTGATTGATTGATTGACAAATGTATTAACAGTTTGCAGAATTACAGTACATTTCAAGCACAAACTCAATACAAAGGCTGTTAACTGTGAGTGGACGACCCAATTAAGCATTACACTTGTTTCCAATAGGGTCCACAATGTTCAATTCATCAAAAAAAAACAGTAAAACTATGCCTAACCCTAAACTTATTTCTAACCTTATTCTCAGTAAAACAAAATAAAGAATACAAGAGCGGTCGGTGTGAGGTCGGCGGAAAAATGGTGGGGCGAGATGGTTTAGGGGCGACCGTACCTGATAAAGAATATAGATGTCAGGAGGAGAATGGGGCGCAGCTAGGGGCAGTTAGCTAGATGTATATGCCTGGAAATGCCCATGGCATGCTTGTCCAAAGATGACCTAGAAAAAGTTGAACCTTACCATTATGTATCTCATTATATTGAAGTTTTCACAACATTTCTTATGGTTTCATATATATTGACAATTCAACCCGATTATCACACAGACACAGAAATAAGTGATTACTAACAATTCCAAGGCACGTTCCAAACCAAAAAGCCTTTATTACAATTTACAATTTACAATTTAGGCATTTAGCAGACGCTCTTAATCCAGAGCGACTTACAATAGGCAAGAACAAAAAGCATGGGAATACATCACATATGTAAAAATGCATTTATCGCGAAACATGCGTAAGCTAAGACCGTGACTAGAACATATCTATATAATGACACTATACATATAAACTATAACTAGAACATATCTATATAATGACACTATACATATAAACTACACATATATGCTATACTATGCTGTACATATATACTATGAAGTGCTATGACTACATACAATGCACTTATTGTGCTGTCTACATGACATGCTATAAGTCTGTTTCAAATGCTATATAAGTCTAAGAAGTGCTGTCTAAGGGGGGTAGGGTAAGTGCTATGGGCCATGATGGAGTCTGAAAAGGTGGGTTTTCAGACTACGGCGGAAGATCGGGAGTGATGCTGCAGTTCTGATTGCAACGGGAAGTGCATTCCACAGTTTTGGGGCCAGAAGGGAGAAGAGTTAAATGAGTGTGTGTTGGCAGCCGGCTGCCGACAGATACTGTAGGTTTGCCATCATGATACAGCCAATACAAACCCAACGTCGCATTGAGCAGAATTAGCACCTCTCCACGTTAAAGTGTTTTAAAGCTAAGGCAGCATTCTTTTCTCTCTCTACAGTTTCTCCCTCATTACCTTTGAGATCCCCGCCCCGGTGGAGTAGGCCTACCAGTTGCATCTTAGACATGGTGACACCGGTCTTCCTCAACAACATCCACTTCCTCCTCCCTGCAGGCGTCCTAATTCTGATAGAACACTTCTACCCTGGCTGATAAGAGGTGGAGATAATTACTATGGTGACCAGGAGAGCTCATGACCCATAGTAGGCAGGTAGGCCAGTAAGAGAAGTGGACCGCTTTGTGGCCAAAGCAGGTCAATGTTTGTTGGGTGTTTGTTGACCTGCCCAACAATGTTTGTTGGGCAGGTCAATGTTTGTTGGGTGACTAAACTTACGACCAAAGGAAGGGTCTTCTAAAGTTTGAACTTGAACTCTGGAACGCCAAAAAGATTTTTTTTTCATGTTCATGGTTTTTAGAATGATGTACTGATACATGTACCAAAAATACTTGTGCTTTGTCAGCTTCAAAAGTGGTTTAGATATAATCTATTAATGTTAATGTATGTTTGTACGTGTGTCATATTATATGAATCATATAATATCGTCTCTGTCGGGTGGAAACCTAATTTTGTCCAAAACTGTTTCTTTTCAGGATTCAAATCCAAAAGCATCAAAGGTAGCAGATCTACAAGCTCTACAAGCTCGCTTTTAGCTTGTAGATCTGAACATGTTGATACTTTTGTGTGATGTAGTATGATCAAGTAGGTGTTAACTAAAAAGAAAGAAAAAATGCTAGAATATCGAGATAAGAGGTTTCTGCCCAACAACATGCAGCAATATATAATATGTTGTACTATATTACCAGGTAACATATTGTCTATTAGTCATACAATAATCCTATAGCAGACAGTCAGAGGTTATTTTACCAGCCAACCTGATGGCCCTGGCTATCCAGAGGCTATCAGAGAGGTATCATCCACGGTCCACCTGATGGTTTCCTTTTACATAAAACGCCAAAACCCTTCACTGTAAAATCCCCAGTGTTAATTTAACTCAGAGACTGTGTACAAATGGAGCCAATTTGCAAATGGAGCCAATTGGAAGTGTCTATTTGGCTCCATTGTATGTACTCATTTGAATTTGAGCTTAAATTGTAATGTCGTCATAAGGAAGATAGGGGATGCTATTGCACTGGCACACTGTTGGACCATAACCATAGTTCATAGACTTTTAAGGGGAAAAAAAAGAAAGACAGTTTTGCAGTCTCACATACAGTTAGAACAATTACTATTGGAAACATCATGAAACTCCCAGAAAATAAATACCAGAAAAATACATGTTGAGGATTTAGAACAGAGAGAAACACACAGAGAGAGAGAGAGGGGGGAGAGAGAGATCAATATGCCAGCATGTATTGATGGTCCTAAAATAGTCATAATTAATGTATTGTTCTTTTTTTGCTCTATTTACTATCTATTCACTGTGTGTGTGTGTGTGTGTGTGTGTGTGTGTGTGTGTGTGTGTGTGTGTGTGTGTGTGTGTGTGTGTGTGTGTGTGTGTGTGTGTGTGTGTGCGCGTGCGCGCGCGTGTGAGAGCATGCGCGCGCGTGTGAGAGAGTGACACAGAGAGAGAGAGAGAGTTAGTTTGTGTAGGCCTATTTTAAAGAGTGGGGTGATGAGATTGCTGTGAGCAGGGGTTTTCAACTGGTGGTCTGTTGACCACAGGTGGTCCGTGTAGGTATTGCATTGTAGTCCCTGACCATGCATTTAGTAATGTAGGAAAGTGAAGATATTTTCTTTTATCGACCACTAATTGAGAAACAATGCACTAAAATTACCTGGTGACCTGCTGCTATGATGTCAATGTTGTCAGTTACTGGGAAGTCGGACGTCATGAACTTCCACAAAAAAGGGAGTTCGAATCTCAAGGGAAAGTGTACCGGATTGCCTGCTTGAGTCACCATTATTAGGATATGTGCCCATATAATCAATCGCATGTGTTCTTAGTCAGGGTGGTCCCAGCTGGACCCTAGTTCATAATCAGTTGAAAACCCCTGGTGTAGACTAGAGGACGTTGGAGTCTCCTTGGTATGCTCATCTTTCATTGTCAGTTCATTATAGCAGCATTATTATGAACTGAGGTGTCTTTGTTCTCTTAATTCTCTCTTTTTACCTTACATTGTTTGTAATTATAATTTAACTGCAGGGTTTGGGGTGAAGCCAGCGATATTTGCGAAATTGGCAACTGTATTTATAAATAAATTGATTTCTGCACAAGACCCACCCAGAGAAATAGGACACTTGTCACACTTCCATATGCACGTACACATAGGCTACCCCCCCCCCCCCCCCCCAACACACACACACACACACACAGACAATGACATTAGAACTCGATTGCCTTCTATCTGGTGATGTGTGGGTGAGACCTTAGCCAGAGGGGGAATTCTGTGCTGCTATAAATCACAGATATCCATCCACCATGAAGCTAGTGCGACCAGGGCTGCGAGGTGGACGGGTGTGTACAAGACTGAGGCATCACATTGAATGCGTGCGTTGTAGTTGACATAGAACTTTGCTGCAGGATCTTTGACCAGAGATGATGGAAGGGCCGACAAATTGTCTGATTTACAGATGTGTGAAGAAAAGGCTACCTATAGATGTAATAACCTAGGGGTCAACTCGCCGGCAGTCCTTGCTCACAACATGCTACAATGACCCGTTGTCACCCTTATCCGCGCTTATGGGCAGAATAAGAAAAAAAAACAGACCGACCGCAGACAAGTGAAAGTGTAGGCTGCTGTGAAACATTCGTCAGGTAGCACCAATCAAGTCTTGATTGCAACACACTTGGTGGAAAGATTGCTTCTGCAAGATAAGACGGGTGTCAGGTTTGAAGGTTTTGCTGCCCTCACCACCACGTGGCTACACGATGTACCAGGCGACTTGACGAATACACACCCTTGGACATCATTAAGCCCCTTGCCCCCTCCCGCGGGCCCCTCAGCCCTCCACACCCGGGGGTCGAAGGTGTGATTTCTAGACCTGAGACACAGGTGGGCTCCCTGGAGTTACCTGTGAACACAACTCAGACCACGGATACACTACACCTACCACAGGTAAGGACAGACCTGGCGTCATTTAACTTATTCAAGGACAAACCTGGCTTCATCTAACTTCATTAACATATCGGTGCTGTCAACTCAAAATGTCAGTTTTTCCTTTCCCTTCAAATTGAATACATTTATGGTCATTTTTATGGTCATTTTCAGTATGGTTGTGGCACTCAAAACCTATTGAAAATAGAAAAAATATATAAATAGAATTGTTGATGTTATGTTTCCATTACCCTGGAAAGCAGCGGTGGTCTTAAGACTTGTTATGTTCTTAGATAATATTGTTCAAGGTTCAACGTTATCTTTACAATCGACAATGGGCAATTTGTAGTGCAGACAGCAACCACATAACCAACAGACAGTTAAATAGACGAAAATAGAAGAAAATCACATTGAATTATTTAAGAAGTGAATGGCAGCAGAGACAAATTCGTTGTTCTGGCTGTTGCTCCTGCATCATCTTTAGACATGATGGGGTGGCTAAGGTCAACCAGAATTGATCGAGCCTTACTTCTTTAGTGTCCTGGCCATGTACATGTGAGAAAGGTCGCTAAAGGTTGTGCCTGCAATTCTGCTGTCCATTTTGACGATACCTTGCGGTTTGTTCCTATTTTTGAGGGCAAATGCCTGCTATCGGCTGACAAAGGAGTTGTCTGTCACTTAACATTTATGTTTGTTGAACCACTTTCAACCCGGTGTCCTGATTTTCAGCATGTCATTGTAAAAGAAAATCTTCAAATTATTATTTACGTCATGACGTGTCATGAACTTATGTAGATTGGCTATTTCGCAGTGCGACAGCATCCTAAAATGAAATAAATATATTAAATCAGGCTTAACTTACAATTCAAATCACTGCAAAAGAATGCACACTTGAAGGCATTAAAGGTTTAATATTGCAGTAGTGGCTTCTCGTCTCGGTTTCATATTTTTAAGGAACAGCAATGTCCGTCCTAATGTGAATATGAGTACCAGTAGGGGCAAAAGTGGCACTGTTGTGCCAGAAACACAGAGAGAAAGATAGTGTTGCACGGTTGCCTGCTAATTACAGAGAGAGAGAGAGAGAGAGGCAGGGGGAGAGGGGAGTTGCACCACTCAGTTCACATGGGTGTGTTTTTTATTTTTTATATACAGTATATTTGTGATTGATTCAGTATTATTATTTATCTTGAGTGTTTAAGTCGTTATGGTTGAAAGGCATTGCTTCTCAAGGGCCGGGGTAAACTTAAATAGATACATTATAAATGTATCAAGTAGATACATTTTGAAGGCATTTAGATTTTCTTCTTTTTTTTTGCAGATAAGATTTGTAGTGCAAAAAGTGAACTGATGGTGATCTTCAGCACTGAACACACTTGTGATGGTATTGAACAACACAAGAGTATGCTAGACAGAAGTTGTAATATAACATGGTAACTTTTTAGCTGCGAAAACAGTAATAATCAACACAATATTTTAGTGGTAAGTTTATATACAATATAGGAAGTACAGATTATACTCTGATTCCTACTGTAATACAACTGAACTGCAATCAATACAAATCATTAAGCTCTTTACCCCTTTTCATGAACTGCATTTATATTTAAAAATAAACATTAATTCATGAATACTTAATCAAATTACTGAGTTACAATAGCAATTATAGTATTGTAAAGTGAAACAAATTATCTGGTCCATTATTGAGATAAGGATGAGGTTTTCCCTAATAGTGTGGTATTGTGAGAATGGAAATTTACCACACAGAGCAGCCATGTGGTTGTAGAGCTAAGATCAATACCCTGGCATGTGAGTGAGAGCCAGTGTGTGCGCGTGCGTGTGAGAGTGAATAAGAGAGAGTGTATGACTGTGTTGTTACGTTTATGGAACAGCTGACTGCTTTCATTCATTGTATTGGTTTAACCTGTTTGACTCTCTGGAAGACGCAAGTCTGAACGTCAGTAACTCCTGCACAATAATAAATACTTATAGACCAGTCGATTGCTCCAGTATTTTATTTGGGTACTGCAGTCTCTCCGTCTCCTGAATTGCCCAGGTATTATTCTCTCCGTGAGCACCGACAAGCTAAGCCCTTCTAAGTTCTACCGTCAACTGACTGAAGCCCGCTGGACTTCTGTTGGACCTTGGTTTAATGTTGTCAGTGCCAGGAAGTAACAAGTGTAACATTTAAAACAAATAGATCTATTCACATGAGGTTGATTGGAATGATTTAATTACACATTCAATTAACTGTTTGAAATTCATTATTGTGTTTATTTTAATGCACTCTATGTTTGTCTTCTTTTTTTTTCTTAGACGATGGCTCCTGAGCCTGAACTCGAGGAAGACCCAAACACAAAGCAGGAAAATGAATGCAATGGTACATAACATTTTATTATAGTGAAAAGCAGAGTAGTCAAATGTATCTGTGTGACATTGTAGTTACACTTTGCAGGGTGGCACAGGAGTGAAGTACCTGTGCACTACTGTGGAGTGTGGGGGTTTGAATCCAACATGGTGCATCCGGTCAAAAGGAAAACACTTGGCCTGTGTTCAGGGGTGGGAAGCCGGGCGGGCAGGGTGATATTTGCCGCTGCATGTACTCCTACAGGCTGGGGTAGCGGTATAGCACCTGTCAGCTGTGAGTGTTTAACAGGAGTAGGATGGAGGGCGGCGATACGTCCTCCCAGTGAGGGCTCCGAGTCCATAATTGCTGGCAGGTGTTGCCAGTATCGTACAACAGCAGTGGCAACATAGAAATGTGAGGGGAGGATTAATTGTCAAAACTACTAAATTAGACGGAAAACTAAATTGTATCTGACTTTATTTCAAAATATCATGTGTCTAAGAGGCTGTGCGTTTACATTCATGGAATGAAACAGAATGCTTTGTCTTTCTTAGGAATTAAAGAGCCGGCTGTTCCTATGGCGGCAGCCCATTCCACAGTGGCTCTGTTTGAGGGCGAGGCAGAGATTGACGACCCCTGGGATCTCCCAGAACTCAGTCAAGGACTGGGGGTGCCATGGGCAGGTACACAATGTTGTAATCTCCATAAGTAACATTACATAATGTTTTAGCTATTCATCTTAGGGCTTAAAGGTTTCATGACATACATTTTCATTAATTTTTCTTTTTCGTTTTCTTTTTAGGTTTTATGACCTCAATTACACCGACAAAACCTGAAATTTGAGCATTCAGTAGATTTTCTGTGGTCTGGAATTTTCTCTGGGGTTTGGAAGCCTTTAGAGCTGCAATGAAATCAGGCAAAACAGTGACATCTGCTGGCAAATCCCATTGACATATATGGGACTTGCAAGCTGTGAAATCACAAACAGCAGGAAAATCAGAGCACTTGTTTGAGTTAGAAAACCCCAGACCACAGAAAATCTACTGAATGTTAAAAGTTCAGGTTTTTTGGGTGCAATTGAGCTAATTTCTTTTTACAAAAACCTTTTTTTTAATGTCACAATCCCTGGTTAAATGGTGGTTAAATGGCTTAAAGAAACATAAAATCACATAAAATCCTGAGTGTTACAGTATATATTCGTATAACCATATTACGTCTAACTTATACGTACCAAAAGTTTCTTTTCGTGTATTCAAATGTATTAGCACTGTTTTTGATTGGTTGATTGTGTCATGTTTCCGAAGAAGTCCAGCCCATATGGACTTACAGGAAATTTTTACAACTGACAACAGGTTTATCTTTGTAAAACGCAACTGTGTTATCAGTGTACTAATTACATAAAAATTAGTACACTGATAACACAGTTACGTTTTACCCAGATAAAACGCAATGGCACCAGGGGGACTGGCAAACATCCTGGAGCATCTTATTTTACAAGTGAGAAGTGGGCGGAAGTGTAGGGTTATTGTGCAACCGTTATCACTGCACCCACTTCCTACTTTGCATTGCTATGTTTGCGCCCAATACATCTCTAATTATCACACGTCACCACCAGCCACCAGCTCCCTAACGCACTTCAGCGTTGTGCCACGGTATTGAGTTCTATTGACATTGCTCCCTACCATTTCTGCCGTATATGTATAATTGCCATTGCCCCATTTCGTGTGTGCAGCCAAACACAACCCACCGCTCCGGAAGGCTACGCCATCAGCGGATCACCTGACACAGTGAAATGCATGTTGGGTTATGGGTGCATGATTTTCTTTTACATTTTCAGAAGGCAACGCCATTATCCGATTATGTGACACAGTGCAATGCATCTTGGGTTACAGGTGCATGATGGGAAGCCGATTTATTTATTTATTTAAATTTTCTTTATATATTATTATTAGTATTATTTTTGGACGCGTGGCACTAGATGTGAGTGTGCCGAAGGCGTGTGAACCTCTAGTTATTTACATGTGAGGGACAATGAGTAAAACCATGCCCTACAAAACCAAAGTGCAGTATAAACTACAAACAAAAATGTTCAACTGGTCAGCCAAATGAGATGTCGGCATATAAGCGATATTATACTAATTGTACATCTGTTCTTGAGGTAATTGGTTATCCTGCAAAATCATGAAGGGTAATTTGACCTTTGGTATACACAAATAGGTTGCTGTGTCCTAAAACGTATAGTTACTGCACTTTGGCTTTATAGGGCAGCGATCGGTCGAGATAATTTAGATTAGATGTCCATAAATTACAGTTATCAGTTCCACACAGTAGCACTATAGACAGAGACAGCACTGCACATCATATAGTATAGTTACTATACTATATGATGTGCAGTGCTGTATACTATACTATAGTATACAGTAACGGATTGTCCTGGAGAATGTTTTGAGGTCTAGCGTAGGGAGAGTCAGAAATGCTGCTGCAAAGCCATACATTTTAATCTCTCTCTCTTTCTCCCTCTCTCTCTCGCACGCACGCACGCACGCACGCACGCACGCACGCACGCACGCACACACGCACGCACACACACACACACACACACACACAGAGAGAGAGAACTGTTCTATTCTATTTCACTGACAAACTAGGAGGACTGAGCAATATATCAAATATTGATATAGCGATATGAGACTATATCATTGAGGGTTTTGGAAGTATGAACGGGGACAGTGACAGTGTCCCCTCCTCTCCTCTGTGTGTCTCTCAGAGCTGGACTGTATGGGAAGGGTCAAGAAGGTGATGGTGGGGATTGTCAAAGCTGTACTTCTGCTGGCGTTCCTCTACTTGTTCATTTGTTCCTTAACACTCCTCAGCTCTGGTTTCCAGCTTGTTGGAGGTAAACATAGTTAACGCACGCACGCACGCACGCACGCACGCACGCACACATGCACGCAAGGCAGTGACGCGCACGAAATTGTGTGCTATAGAGGAATGTGATATAGCACACAATACACACATGCGGACACATACAGTACACTGCAGTCTACACACATTTTTAACACACATACATGTGGATGTGGTGGGTGGATATGACGCAATGTGACATATCTCTGTTCAAACAATGCTGTTGTACCCTCTCCAACTTCATACTGTCCGCATTTTAAAATGTTTTATTATATTTTGACACTTGCTTTGGCAATGTAAATGTATGTTTTCTCATGACAATAAAAAACAAAATTGTATTTGTTTTTTTCCGCTGGCCAGGTAAATTAGCGGGGGACATCTTTCAGGACAACAAGGTGCTAAAGAACCCTCTGGCTGGTCTTGTGATTGGAGTTCTGGTCACGTTGCTGGTGCAGAGTTCCTCCACATCTTCCTCCATTGTTGTCAGCATGGTGTCATCTGGACGTGAGTGTCAAAGCCACACGCACGCACGCATGCGTGCATTGCACGCACACTCATGTGTAACGTACGGAGTAGCCCCCTGTGCCCCTCCAGCTCATAAGCTTTTTATCTCCTCTAGCCCAGGGGTTCTCAACGTTTTTGGCCGGGGACCCCCGGAAATGCTTTGGCAATGTCTCGGGACCCCTGCCCCGCCCCCTCCCGACCCCCAATATAAATTGACTGCTACAATAACCTTAAACCATTTTGGGCGGGAACCCCTTTTGGTGTTTTAAGCATTGTTATAATTTAGCTATTGAAAAATAGCAGATCTACAAGCTCATAGCGCGCCACCGAGTGGCGCGCTACGAGCTTGTAGGTCTGCTATTTTTGAAAAATCGTGAAAATAAAATAAATGTTTTATTTTATTTTTATATATATATAATTTGGGGACCCCCTAAAATAATTTGGCGACCCCCTGAGGGGTCGCGACCCACGGGTTGAGAACCCCTGCTCTAGCCAAGGGGGATTCCCCTTTGGCTGAATGGTGGATGTAGCTTCCCATGCAGGTTACAGTCCTGGGTGTTACATTGGTGCTGGGACGCAGATCGTGTTTCCCAGTAGGGGGAGGTCAACGGGAGGTGAATGTAACGAAAGTAGCCCTGCAAGCTCATAAGCATAATGGCTGGGTTTCCCAAAACGCATATGGTGTAAGACTTGTAGTGCTGCACATGCTCAGATGCTCTCTAGGCCGCACATAGAAGCCAGTGAACATAGACATTTCGTGCATAGATGTGCCACGCAATGGTAAGCCTCAGGCCTGAGGCCTCAGGCCTGAGGCCTGGTATGGTATAGGCCCTCAGGCCTGAGGCCTCAGGTCTACCATTCTGACATTTATTTATTTATTTATTTATTTATTTATTTATTTATTTATTTATTTATTTATTTATTTATTTATTTATTTATTTATTTATTTATTTATTTATTTATTTATTTATTTATTTATTTAAAGAGAACCTGCTGTCCAGCAGTCCAAATTATTATTAAATTAATAATAATAATATTATTAAATTAAATTTCAGAATGGTAGACCTGAGGCCCGCCCCCGCTCAATCATGATTGGCAAAAGGCCTCTCTCTATCCTAATTGGATGAGGGCTGGGCCACCTATAGCCAAAAACCAAACCTACGGTTTTTTGACCCCCAGGGGTTAACTGGGGACAAGGAGGAATTCCTTATATGGTCAGCACACTCTATAGTAGGGAGGATTATCACAATAAAACAAAAAAAGATGTGATATTTGAATTAAGTGAAATCACTGAATATACCTTTAAAACTGCTGCAATAACACTTCTCTTAGCAGGACAAACACATTAAAGGTTGCATTACCACTTAAATCATAGCATCCCTATGCTGAGGGTGATATTTGTCGAAAGGCAATTGCTGTGAGCTTGTAGAAGTGCTATTTTCAGCAAAGAGATTTAAGAATTGAGGGGAAAGGGCAACCCTGGGGGACCACGGGTAAATCAGTTGGAGTAATCAGTTGGAATAATGGAGATGTGTTCTTCCACAGTGCTGACAGTCCAGCTGGCTGTTCCTATCATCATGGGCACCAACATTGGAACTTCCGTCACCAACACCCTAGTTGCCATGACACAGGCTGGCGAACGCAATCAGTTCCGCAGGTAATAGGTCTTGTAAAATGCAAGGTTGTTGTCACCTTCATAGGCACGTAGTAGTGATGCACGGGCCGGCCTTTTTTCACGTCCTGCCACGGGAGCCAGCCCGCACCAACCTGCCCCGCAAAACAATATATTAATCAACGGCCCGCCAGCCCCACGGCCCACGAAAACAAAAAGTAGCCTAACGACCCGTCCGCCCGCCCCGCGGGACAACCGCTGGACCTTCGGGCAACGGGCCGGCCCGCGCATCACTAGCACGTAGAGTTCCTCTCTCTCACTTTCTGAAGTAAAATTAAAAATTGTCTATCAGAAGAAGAGAGATAGAAAAACCTATATAGAAATTAAAAAAGCTATGCATTGGTAAGTACACAGTAAAATTCAGTTATTTTACACTCAGGAATTGACTACAAAAACCAACATGTGCACAATAGGGGTTTTGACTAGTCAACTAATCGACTAACTACTAGTCTGTCGACTAGTGGTCATCACCTAGATCTGCATATATGGAGCTGGCCAGCAACTCTACATCTGACCTCAAACCTCAAATCTCCATATATGGAGCTGACCTGTTCTGACATTCCATATGTTGATCCTTTCCCATCCGTCCTTCCTCTTTGATGTCTCTCTTTTGACTATCTTTCCATTCAAACTGTAGACGGGCCCAATGTTATTGGTGCAGCCATGCCCGGCAGCCGGCGATAACTAGAGTTCTCAACAGGCCCGAAAATTAAGGTCCGACCCTACCTGTGCCGTCATCAAACCCTGTACACTCTCAGATCTCCATATATGGAGCTGACCTGTTCTGACATTCCATATGTTGATCTGACCTCATCAAACCCTGTACACTGTACACTCAAGACACGCTCCATATATGGCCAGTACAGAATTCATTACATATGTTGATCCGACCCCCCATGCCAAAGCGCCAGCGCTCGCCCAGCAGTCTGCCGTCACCCAGGCGGATGCGTGCACACGACCACTTACTGGTTATTATTATTACTATTATTATTATTATAAGAAAGCAGTAGCACTAGCAATATCTACAGATATGCAGCTGCGGGCCCGAGCTCATGTTGAATAATTGGTTCTCTTTATAAAGTCAAACAAAATCATAGTAGTTCGTAAATGACTTTGTGCCATCATGCAGTGCTCTCAAACAGCAGACTTGACTGTTTCAATGGCACAGCACATATCCCAGGTTTGTCCCGCCTACATTATTCAACCCCTTTTCTTCTGGTTGTATCAAGATGTTTTTGCTGAGAATTGATCATTGTTATCAGATAACAGATAATATGTCTCCACAACTAGTCGACTACTTTTTGTTAGTTACAATAATGATAACCATGCCACTACCCATCTCTCTCCCCCCTTCCTGTCTGTATACTGTTCCCTATCAATAAAAGCATAAAAGCCCCAAAACAAATCTTAAAAAAAACAAAAAATAAAACAATAATGAATGATATCTTTATTTCTATAGCATTTATTTTTTTGTGTTAAAAACATAAAACCAAGCACTCGTGTTGTTCACTCTTCCCATGCAGGGCGTTTGCAGGGGCCACAGTGCATGATTTCTTCAACTGGCTCTCTGTGCTGATAATGCTGCCACTGGAGGTGGCGTCTGGGTATTTGTTCCGCGTCAGCCAGCTGATCATTGACTCCTTCCAGATAGCGAGTGAAGAACCCCCAGAACTGCTCAACGTCATCACTGACCCCCTCACAAACGCCATCATAGAGGTAAGGGATGATCGTCATCATAACCTTGCAGCCATCACATCACAGATGATCATCATCATAACCTTACAGCCATCACAGATGATCATCATCATAACCTTGCAGCCATCACATCACAAATGATCATCATTATAACCTTGCAGCCATCACAGATGGAGTCCTTTCACTGAGGTCATCTTGTGGTTCTTTTCGACTACGAAGGGTAACCCAAAATCTTCCATAACCTGAAACTTTCCAGAAATTGGTCTTTGATGTTTTGTTGTTTAAAATATCTATTATAACCAGAACGAGCTCTGAAGGGGGAGGTGTGTAAAAATTAGGGGAAAAAATGAAGAATAAAAGTTCTCTATCGTATCGATACTATCTCTCCACCCAACATATCATATGTATGGGGAATGACCCCACCTCACTTGTGACGTGGATATCTCTTTAACCCATTCTGGGCGGGAACCCCTTTTGGTGTTTTAACACAGTTCAGCTAGTTTGTGCGGTTGAAATAGTAGCAAGTCATTAACAAGTCATTATTGTTACAAACAATGTCAAAATCTGAAAAAGGAAGTTATACCATATAGTCCGGCAGCCGACAGGCTTCTTTTGTTTAAAGCGGGAAATTTGGTATATAGTCTTTTTTATTGGCCTAAAATATTGTCTATATACATACCTTCATGAATCCACTTGCTGACCGGCTCTAGTTATTGGGCAAATTTTTTATAGGGGTTTATATTTAATACACGACAGGAATTGTCTTGGGCTCTGAAATGTAGTTTTCTACAACTTTTATTATTGAAATGTAATCCATATGCCTAGTGGATTAAATATAAAATTGTTGCAACAAAAACAAAAGTAGAGAAATATAATTACCCAATTTAAAGCCAACATTTTCAATTAATTTAAATAGTTTTACGATTGGCCACCTGGTTAATCGGCCTTTGGCCACAGCTGATAAATACATCACTTCACATTTGGCAACACCTGTTGGTAGTGGATAGTCACAAAGAAGAGTCAAACAAACATTTGAGTCAAGCAGATATGGAGAAAACCTGCTACTTTTGAGGAGCTATATGCCTGCAAAACAGAAGGCAATATTCCAGAAGCATCAATAGCCAGAATAGTCAAAGCTAACAAAAAGTATGGTGATGGTAAACACAAGGGATTGGAAGTGCAACAGTTACATGGAAACTTAACTGTACCTGTTCACCGCAAGTGTAGATAAATACTTTATAATAATAAAGAGGGATAGGGTTGGTCCTCCAGTTGTTGAGCCAAAGAGAGTAAGACGATCAGAACAATCCAAGTTCATTGCTCACCAACACTGTCTGTTTTGTGGTGATAATTGTGAAATAAAGAAAGATCCTAAACATCCAAGTCGATGGAAAATGGCACATCTATGCAAAGAACATGAAAACGGTCTAAAGGAGACTATCGTAGGTGTCTGCAACATGGTCAATAATGAACAAGCAAACGCAATCCACATCAGACTTGCAGGTGTTCCTTTTGACCTGCATTCTGCAGGCATAAGGTATCACGTTGACTGTAAAGCCAAATTCATGTGTTCAAGAAACATTTAAGCTAGAATTCGGCAAACGTTAACACTGAATAGCACAGAGATCAAACATGCATACCTCAATTAGTCTATACAAGGAATACGAGGATGCTGGTGGAGCCATCCTTGCTCGTGATGTTTAGCACGAAATGAGTTGCGATTCCAGGCAAAGTCCATCATTTATTCAAACAAGGCATCTTCCATAGTTACATCAGGTTACCAGCATAACAAAGTCCACTTTCCGTAGTATAGCACATTAAACCCTTGGACTGCCACTCCCAATAGCAGCTTTTCAGTGACATATATTCATATTTTTAATTCATAATTTTAATGCCAAAAGAAAAATCTGCGATATACACACTATATCTCATTTTCACGGGGCAAGACTATAGTATTGGTGGTAACGTCACCATTATGCCGATTTTGACCAAATAGAGCGAGTGAGCGGTGACCACTTCCGGTTTGCGATCAAAATATCCGGTAGTATCTTTGCTACTGTGCAGCACTATCAGATGTCCGGAATGCTAAGCTATCATCGTATTTTTTATAACTAAGTCAAATTAAGCTCTAATCAAGCCCAAAACATCGCATTTTACGCAGCGATGCATGCGCGATCACGCGCGTGCGTGATCGACCGTGCACGCGCGGATTTCGGCCGGTTTTAGGTAGATTACATCGGCCGTTAGCCAAACTAGCCAAAAGTTGCAAAATTTTGCTACATTAAACCCCCGATTATAGGGAATTAATCCAACCCGTCAATTCCGTCAACGGAAGGTTTGGATTTATCAATTAAATCCGTCAAATCCGTCAACAGTAGTTCAAGGGTTAAGGACAGGCCAAGCCTGTCCATCATGGTCTCCTCCGTTCTCTCACTCCTGTGTGTGTGTGTGTGTGTGTGTGTGTGTGTGTGTGTGTGTGTGTGTGTGTGTGTGTGTGTGTGTGTGTGTGTGTGTGTGTGTGTGTGTGTGTGTGTGTGTGTGTGTGTGTGTGTGTGTCGGGGGGAAGTCAAAGACCCCCAACTGTGTATTTTGAGAGCATCCTGAGTGATAAAAGATGTTCAAACAGACCCTAAAGATAATATCAGATCAAAGCTCACTCCCCAAGAATTATCTTGAGAAGTCAAAGAGTAAAACCTACAATTTGGAATGACTGTCTCTCAGCCAGAGAATTGATGTGCAAATAGACCTTCAGTTTAAGGCACTTTGGTGAGACACTGGAGGGAGATCAGGGAGAAATACAGAGTTAAAGTTATATGTACAATTATGACTAACCAGGTAGTTATGAATATGCTATATGATGTAAAAAGTTGGTATCAAACCTAGTTGATTACTTTAGAGGAGAACTCATTATGTTTTATTCCCCTGGGTTGGCACAGATACAGATACAGATACAGATACAAATCATATGCAGCAAAGGTTATGACACAGACATAGCAGTTGATGCAATATCAAAGAAGATATACAGAAAGATTGGAGACATTGAGATTGATAGTGAACATTATTACACCCATATCAATAAAGCCATTTGCTCCCAGTTCCAAAGTGACACTCTCGTGGACCTTCTGACAAAAATAAGCCAAAGGCTACACAATTCATTGCCAGGTATAATGATTGGGAACATAATCACAGCAATAATAAAAAAGCAAGCGACTCCAAATTGAATCTTCTGATGAGGAAGAAGTTGATGTGTAACCGTCATGCAAGCTGGACTACAAGTTGCACACATTAATAGTTTAGTTTATTTTCTATTAGCATATATTCAATGACCTAAAACCACCTTTACAAGAACAAAATACCCCACTGCAATTGCATACTGCACTCGGTCCAGTTGAATGTTTATAGGCCATTCATTACCTAATTATGCTAAATTCTCAACACAAAATTAACATAATGTTTTTTTCAAATATGTTTTATTTCATACACTAGGCCTATGGATTACATTTCAATACTAAAAGGTATAGAAAACTACATTTCTGAGCCCAATAAATTATGTTTTGTAATACAGAGGTATGGTCACATATAAACCCCTATAAAAAATTGCCCAATAACGAGAGCCGGTCAGCAAGTGGATTCATGAAGGTATGTATATAGACAATATTTTAGGCCAATAAAAAAGACTATATACCAAATTTCCCACCCCACAGACCCGGCTGGTGACCTCTCAGAGTCCAAAAGTCCAAAATGTCATAAATGCGGCTTACGGATGTCATTAACATTCTACAGTGCAGTTATACGAGCCAAGAGGGCCAAGAAGCATCCTTTAGTTGCATGTCTCAAAGTGGTTTAATTTCAAGGCCATCTGGATAGGTACTTGTCATATTAATGTTAATGTATATAGACAGAGTGAAGTTAAAGGTATATTCAGTGATTTTACTTAATTCAAATATCACTTATTTTTTCTTTTTTTCTTTTTTTCCTCCAATCATGATCGACTGGGGGCGGGCCTTGGTGCACATGCTGTTGGTCTGTTGTACTTCCCCCCACTGTAGAGCGTGTGCATGTGCACATCTTGTTACCGGGTGGACCAGGTTTTTTTCCAAATCACCCAAATCACTGAATGCTCCTTTAATGTTAACGTTATGTCATATTGTTCAGATGAATGTATATAGACAGAGTGAAGTTAACAGCAACCTAATAACTAAAGTACAAGTTGGCACTCTCTGTAACTCAATAGCTGGAAGGAAAGACTCCATTAGATCCTGGGGGTGAAAGTAGGCTAACTAGAATGAAATGTGAGCCGTGAAGCGTCACCGCGCGGTGTTAATGTTGTGAAAGTGGTGGGTCGAAAGTGTAATGGCAGCTCAATCAGGAGCTGGAGCCTGGATGGCTTGATCCTATAGGCTTAAAAGAACCCATATAAATGTTTTTGGAAATCTCTATGGGAAAAGTGAATAGGTTCTGGATCGGTGGAACCAGAAAATGGCTGCCACTGCTGCTATGCCCTATGACAATGTGTGGGTGACAGAGGAAACAGAAGTGATGTAATAATAGAAATTCCTGACGAAAGAATGAAAGAGGGAGAGTGAGAGAAAAGATCTTACTTTCACAAGAGCTTCACAACATTGTTATCTTCGTATGATAGC